>NC_133388.1:113023036-113326066 GCF_047511655.1 Castor canadensis
GTTTGGGGTCTGATATTAAGATCCTTGATCCATTTTGAGTTAATCTTGGTATAGGGTGATATACATGGATCTAGTTTCAGTTTTTTGCAGACTGCTAACCAGTTTTCCCAGCAGTTTTTGTTGAAGAGGCTGCTATTTCTCCATCGTATATTTTTAGCTCCTTTGTCAAAGATAAGTTGCTTATAGTTGTGTGGCTTCATATCTGGATCCTCTGTTCTGTTCCACTGGTCTTCATGTCTGTTTTTGTGCCAGTACCATACTGTTTTTATTGTTATTGCTTTGTAATATAGTTTGAAGTCAGGTATTATGATACCTCCTGCATTGTTCTTTTGACTGAGTATTGTCTTGGCTATTCATGGCCTCTTGTGTTTCCATATAAATTTCACAGTAGATTTTTCAATCTCTTTAATGAATGTCATTGGAATTTTGATGGGAATTGCATTAAACATGTAGATTACTTTGGGGAGTATCGACATTTTTACTATGTTGATTCTACCAATCCATGAGCATGGGAGATCTCTCCACTTTCTATAGTCTTCCTCAATCTCTTTCTTCAGAAGTGTATAGTTTTCCTTGTAGAGGTCTTTCACATCTTTTGTTAGGTTTACACCTAGGTATTTGATTTTTTTTGAGGCTATTGTAAATGGAATTGTTTTCATACATTCTTTTTCCGTTTGCTCATTGTTAGTGTATAGAAATGCTAATGATTTTTCTATGTTGATTTTATATCCTGCTACCTTGCTATAGCTATTGATGATGTCTAGAAGCTTCTGAGTAGAGTTTTTTGGGTCTTTAAGGTATAGGATCATGTCGTCTGCAAATAGGGATATTTTGACAGTTTCTTTACCTATTTGTATTCCTTTTATTCCTTCTTCTTGCCTAATTGCTCTGGCTAGGAATTCCAGTACTATGTTGAATAGGAGTGGAGATAGTGGGCATCCTTGTCTGGTTCCTGATTTTAGAGGGAATGGTTTTAATTTTTCTCCGTTAAGTATAATGCTGGCTGTAGGTTTGTCATATATAGCTTTTATAATGTTGAGGAACTTTCCTTCTATTCCTAGTTTTCTTAGAGCTTTTATCATGAAATGATGTTGGATCTTATCAAAGGCTTTTTCTGCATCTATTGAGATGATCAAGTGTTTTTTGTCTTTGCTTCTGTTAATGTGGTTTATTGCGTTTATTGATTTTCGTATGTTGAACCACCCCTGCATCCCTGGGATGAAGCCTACCTGGTCGTGGTGAACAATCTTTTTGATGTGTTGCTGAATTCGATTTGCCATTATTTTGTTGAGGATTTTTGCATCAATGTTCATTAAGGAGATTGGCCTATAGTTCTCCTTTTTGGAGGTGTCTTTGCCTGGTTTTGGGATAAGTGTAATACTGGCTTCATAAAATGTGTTTGGCAGTTTTCCTTCCCTTTCTATTTCATGGAACAGTTTAAGGAGGGTTGGTATCAGTTCTTCTTTAAAGGTCTGATAGAATTCAGCAGAGAATCCATCAGGTCCTGGACTTTTCTTTTTGGGGAGACTCTTGATTGCTGCTTCAATTTCATTTTGTGTTATAGGTCTATTCAGGTGATTAATTTCCTCTTGGTTCAGTTTTGGATGATCATATGTATCTAGAAATCTGTCCATTTCTTTTAGATTTTCAAATTTATTTGAATATAGGTTCTCAAAGTAGTCTCTGATGATTTCCTGGACTTCCATGGTGTTTGTTGTTATCTCCCCTTTTGCATTCCTGATTCTACTAATTTGGGTTTTTTCTCTCCTCATTTTAGTCAGGTTTGCCAGGGGTCTATCGATCTTGTTTATTTTTTCAAAGAACCAACTTTTTGTTTCATTAATTCTTTGTATGGTTTTTTTGGTTTCTATTTCGTTGATTTCAGCTCTTATTTTTATTATTTCTCTCCTTCTATTTGTTTTGGGATTTGCTTGTTCTTGTTTTTCTAGGAGTTTGAGATGTATCATTAGGTCATTGATTTGGGATCTTTCAATCTTTTTAATATATGCACTCATGACTATAAACTTTCCTCTCAAGACTGCCTTAGCTGTGTCCCATAGGTTCCGGTAGTTTGTGTTTTCATTTTCATTGACTTCTAGGAACTTTTTAATTTCCTCTTTTATTGCATCGATGATCCATTCTTCATTAAGTAATGAGTTATTTAGTTTCCAGCTGTTTGCATGTTTTTTGTCTTTACTTTTGTTGTTGAGTTCTACTTTTACTGCATTGTGGTCAGATAGTATGCATGGTATTATTTCTATTTTCTTATATTTGCTGAGGCTTGCTTTGTGCCCAAGGATATGATCTATTTTGGAGAAGGTTCCATGGACTGCTGAGAAAAATGTATATTGTGTAGAGGTTGGATGAAATGTTCTGTAGACATCTACTAGGTCCACTTGATCTATTGCATATTTTAGATCTTGGATTTCTTTATTGAGTTTTTGTTTGGATGACCTATCTATTGATGATAATGGAGTGTTAAAGTCTCCCACAACCACTGTGTTGGCGTTTATATATGCTTTTAGGTCTTTCAGGGTATGTTTGATGAAATTGGGTGCGTTGACATTGGGTGCGTACAGATTGATGATTATTATTTCCTTTTGGTCTATTTCCCCTTTTATTAGTATGGAATGTCCTTCTTTATCTCGTTTAATCAATGTAGGTTTGAAGTCTACTTTGTCAGAGATAAGTATTGCTACTCCTGCTTGTTTTTGGGGGCCATTGGCTTGGTAAATCTTCTTCCAGCCTTTCATCCTAAGCATATGCTTATTTCTGTCGGTGAGATGAGTCTCCTGTAAGCAACAAATTGTTGGATCTTCTTTTTTAATCCACTTTGCCAAACAGTGTCTTTTGATGGGTGAATTAAGTCCATTAACATTAAGTGTTAGTACTGATAGGTATGTGGTGATTCCTGCCATTTAGTTATCTTAGTTGTTTGAAGGTTTGATTGTGTGTACCTAACTTGATGTTACTCTCTACTGTCTTGCTTTTTCTTATCCTGTGGTTTGGTGCTGCCTGCCTTTTCATGGTTAAGTTGGGTGTCACTTTCTGTGTGCAGGATCCCTTGCAGAATCTTTTGTAATGGTGGCTTTGTGGTCACATATTGTTTTAGTTTCTGCTTATCATGGAAGACTTTTATTGCTCCATCTATTTTGAATGATAGCTTTGCTGGGTAGAGTATCCTGGGGTTGAAGTTATTTTCATTCAGTGCCCGGAAGATCTCACCCCACGCTCTTCTTGCTTTTAATGTTTCTGTTGAGAAGTCTGCTGTGATTTTGATGGGTTTACCTTTGTATGTTACTTGTTTTTTCTCTCTTACAGCCTTCAATATTCTTTCCTTAGTTTCTGAACTTGTTGTTTTAATGATGATATGTCGTGGAGTAGTTCTATTTTGATCTGGTCTGTTTGGTGTCCTGGAGGCCTCTTGCATTTGTATGGGAATATCTTTCTCTAGATTTGGGAAATTTTCCGTTATTATTTTGTTGAATATATTACGCATTCCCTTCGCTTGCACCTCTTCTCCTTCTTCGATGCCCATGATTCTCAAGTTTGGTCTTTTGATGGAGTCGGTGAGTTCTTGCATTTTCTTTTCACAGGTCTTGAGTTGTTTAATTAATAGTTCTTCAGTTTTTCCTTTAATTACCATTTCATCTTCAAGTTCTGAGATTCTGTCTTCTGTTTGTTCTATTCTGCTGGATTGGCCTTCTGTTTTGTTTTGCAGTTCTGTTTCGTTCTTTTTTCTGAGGTTTTCCATATCCTGGCTGTTTTCTTCTTTATTGTTGTCTATTTTTGTCCTGAGTTCATTTATCCATTTATTCATTGTGTTTTCTCTTTCACTTTGGTGTTTATACAGTGCTTCTATGGTTTCCTTTATTTCTTCTTTTGCTTTTTCAAATTCTCTATTTTTATTGTCTTGGAATTTCTTGAGTGTTTCCTGTACATTTTGGTTGACCCTATCCAGTATCATCTCTATAAAATTCTCATTGAGTACTTGTAGTATGTCTTCTTTTAAATTATTCTTGTGGGCTTCATTGGGTCCTTTGGCATAGTTTATCTTCATTTTGTTGGAGTCTGGATCTGAGTTTCTGTTCTCTTCATTCCCCTCTGGTTCCTGTACTAATTTTTTGCTGTGGGGAAACTGGTTTCCTTGTTTTTTCTGTCTTCCTGTCATTGTCCTTGGTGTTGTTACTGTCCCTGTACTGTGTGTAATTAAGTATTTTCTAGCTTGTAATAATAACAATGGTAATATTAAGAATGGAAGAGTGAGCTGAGATGGAAAGCAAGAAGTTAAAGAAAAGGGGAAAACAAATATACAGACAAGAGGGAGAAAGCAGAACAAGGTATCAGACAAGAGAGTTTCAAAGGTATAAACAGGGACTGTTAGTGTACTAATCGACAGTAAGCTGAATAGACAATAGAGAGACAGAGAGAGGATTGAAAATCAAAGATAAAAAAAATAAAAAATAAGTATATGAAAGTAATATCTATTTATAAAAATGAATTAAAATAAAATGGAAAATAGAAAATTAAAAAAAAAAAAACCAAAAAACTTCCAAGTTTATATGCAATGCAATTTCAGTCTTAATAATTTGGATGTCCGTCTCAATCTCCAGTCCTGGAGTTGGTGCCTCAGATGTTGTTCTGTAGTTGTCTCATCAAAGGGGATGCATAAAGTAGAACAAAACTACACTCACACACACACAGAAGAAAAAAAATAAAAATAAAAATAAAAATAAATTAAAAAAAAAAGCCCCACCAAGTGTCCCCAGTTCAAATGCAATACAGTTTCAGTAAGTTTTTCGGCTTGCAGGTGTAATTCGGTTGTTCTCTCATCAAAGGTAGGGAGAAAAAGAAAAAAAAGCATCTGGAGGCAGTTCTGAGAGTGGTATCTGCAACTGTGGCTTGCCTGCCTGCTGCTCTCAGCCTGTAGCTGGCGGCGTTATTTATGCAGATCTCTGGGGTGAGCTAGCACTCACCTGGTCCCACAGGCTTTGTTTGCTCAGAGTTCTCCTGTGCGGGGGCCTCTGCTACAGGCTTTCCCCTTTCCAAGCACTGGTAAAGGTGACACTGCCCCGCGTTGTCAGGCCTGGGTGTTTATTTACAGTTCACGTGGGAAGTGGGTCTTCCCTCCTCTCACAAGCGTCCCTGCTCCTGGTTGCTGGGCGCGCCCCGCTCCTGCCAGAGCCTCTCCTGCCCGCCAGGCTTGTTTATTTACAGTCCCGGGAAGGATTCCCTTCCCCCAATCTTCAGCGCTCAGGGCGCCCCACCCTCTTTCCAGAGTGTCTTAACTGTTCTTATTGCTTAGTACTCAATTTCTCTCTTTTTCCCTGGGTGGAGGTCAGTCTGTCCAGGGGGCTATGCTGCTCTGGCCCAGGCTTGTCTGTGGGGAACCGCGGTACCGTGAAGCTCACCTGGTCCGCGTCTTCCCAAGCCGTATGGGCGCCAGCCACTGGCGGCCCCGGGGGCCCTCCTCGGTTCTCCGTTTAATGTGAAGTGGAGATTCTCTGCGCCGGCTGGAGATGTGGAGGAGTCAAAGTTATGCCTTTTCTCGGTGATTATGCCTGCAAAGTGTGTCTCCTGCATCTCTCCAAGATTTCACTATAGGAGGGTCACTTTCTGCTTCCTACCTCTAGCCGCCATCTTGGAATTCCCCCACTAAAATTCTTAAAAATTCATAACTAAGTGGTATATTATGCACCATATATTGCAATTTGCAATTCCATGATTTATCACTTGAGTTTAGTGGCCAGACATTAAACTATTGCTCAATGGTCACCATTGGAAGATTTGAGGGATGAAGACAGTGAAAGAATCCCAAATAAGGGACTAAATGAGGGCTTGTTCCATCTTCAAAACACCAAACTAAAAGACCAGCTTGCTAGAGGTGTTTAATCAATCTTGCTAAACATACTAAAAGTGCTTTCAGAGAAACAAGTGTCACTTACACCTTAAATGCATTCTGATTGCTCATATGGCAAGGATTGAAACGCTTTCATTTCCCTTAGCTTAATATTTTATGGTTAACACATTTCTTGCAATGGGACATTTTAAAAGCTAATTCTCTAGGACAGTTTTTTGTAGTTTTACCATGAGCAAAGAGGCTAGCCAAGAATGACAATTTCTTCCTTCCTTCCTTCCATTTTTCCTTCCTTCCTTCCTTCCTTCTTTCCTTCCTTTCTTCCTTCCATAGAACTTATTGTGTAGCCTAGGCTGTCCTCAAACTTGTGATCCTCCTGCCTCCCTTTCCCAAGTGCTGGGATCACAGGCGAGTGACATAACACCCAAATTAGTTTCTTTACTAATCTTAACCTCAGAAATGTACTTATTTATGGAATTTTGCTTGGCTAGCTCCATGCTAGTTTTTCACTCTGCAACTTCATCCTAACACTCCAAACACTACCTCTGTCTGATTCCAGAAGATTCCCTTTCTTGATGTATATGCTTAAATATGAACTCTACTGACCGAACTATACATTCCTAATGGCAGAAATTTGTTCTCTCTCCTCACTACTACTTAGAATGCTACATTTCTCAATCATACTGGTCAGTAATGTTGCTGATGAAACAACTCCCATTGTGGGGCCATTAGAAATGGACACATTGCCAGAAAACAGAGCCTGCATGCTCTCCTTCAATATGAATGAACACACTGCTGACAGTCCAGGCTTTAAGTATATATGGGCTCTGACTTTCCCACCTTCTTTCCAATGTTATGTGTTATCTTTTTCCACATCTGGTCCAGGTATACTTGAAGTTATTGAGGGATGGGACACAATGGAAAAATAAAATAAAGGAAAAACACAGATATCTTTGGCCCTAAGTTAAGTGGGGAAAGGATTAGTAGAGGTAGAGAAGAAGATAGTGAGAGGAATAAGCTTGGTTAAGAAGTAATAAAACCTCAACATATTTGTGCATATTCAACACTAATTTGAGACAAGTATGGATTTGAGAAAGAATACTAAATTGTACCTTTGCTTTCAACCTCAGAGACATATAACTAGAGGGTGTTGCCATATACTGAGGCAGATCTTTTATGGCAGATATTTACCAATGTTTCTCCTAGATGGCAGGCAAAACTGTAGTTTTGCATACCCTGTATAGTCACCTAAAATGCCACATCAGCTTGCATAGTTTTGTGGGTGTATATATTTTAATATATACACATAATATTTCAATGCTATAGACAATACCATTTTCTTACATATTTCTATAGTTGTCTATCCATAAATCACCTTTAACACTGATCTTGGTTACATAAAACTATCATAATGTTACAGTGGGTTTGCCATACAAGTGACTTTTCTATAGTTTCTGGTAACAGCTTGGGAAGTTTCTGCCAAATAATGGCTTTAACCATTTTTTTAGTTGTTTCTTGTGATGAAACTTATCATGATATGCTGCTCTCCATGGGTGTAGCTCAAAATCCATTTTGAACTTTATGTAACCTGAAAAAAGTCAATACTTCATCATCAAGTTCAGCAATGCTTATTTCCTTAAGAGGAAAAAAAAAACAAATGGGAAGTGATTAACTACCAGTATTAAAAGTTATACCCCAAGTTAGAAATAAGGAGTGTGATGTACATGATAATAAATACTGCTATGAAAATTATCCTTTTTATGTGTAGGCTGTACATTGTAATATTTTATTTCAAATAAATAATTCAGTGCTTTCTACATGTTGGGCTTAATTTGGGCTCTTACATAATTACCCTTAATTTTTAAAAAATTCATCTAGTATTTCAACATATAAAGCTTATTGTGTTTCTGGTTTTAATCTTAAGAAGTTGTTTTTATTAGTTTAGTTAACAATCAGTGGAAAGAAATGACTGCGCTGTGTAAAATTTGTTTAGGAAAATATGAATATTGTTTTCCAGAAATACCAACACTATAGTTTTGGATAAATTAGAGATTATCAAAATTGATGTAATTCAAGATATTCCATTAAATGGATAGTTTATATCCCAAAATAAGCTTTTCCTTTAGCATACATTTTGTATTTGGAATCTCTTTTATAGCCTTTTGTAGTAAATAGTCTTCATGGTATCATGATGTAATTGATGAAGATTGGATGACTTGGATAGCAGGTCCTGAAGGCTTCCTTCACTTGTTCCCCAATAAACTCCCTCACATTCAGGCTGTAGATCATACCATCCATTCGCCTGGAAAATTGGGGCTTGGTTGAGCTTCAACTTAATGTGGACTGTGTAATTGGTGATAGATACAGTATTGATAGCCAGTTGTGAGCTGTGGCAGGATGGTACGGGTGGCAGTGTTTCCTCTTAAGTTCAAGTTGGAAGCCCTATGTCCCAGTACCTCAGAGGGGTAATTAAGTTAAAATGAGACAATTAGGCTGGGCCTTAATCCAGTATGACTGATGTCCTTATAAGAACAGAAGATTTGGACTGCACACCAAGGAGAGAGACCTCAGGAGCATTCAGCATTGCTGACACTTTGATCTTGAACCTCTCCCTCCAAACTATGAGAAAATACATTTCTGTTAAACCACCCAAGGCATCCACCAATGGTATACTAAAGTGATAATAGTGGAAGGCCCTGAGCATTCACAGCATCACAGGTATAGAAGCAGAGATACCAATTAATAGGACTATAACATGTGCTAGTTTTTCTGGGTCTTGTTGATACATTGGACATTATCTATAAAATGAGGAAAGTGATTGCTCATCAGTGTAAGGTGCACAGTAAGTCATATGGCTCCTTGGCAGTATTTAATGTGACCATGACCTCCTTTCTGAAACTATAAGGCAGAAAAGCTGTACCTTAAGAACTTGATTAGAAGAGGTCCAGAGCTTAGAGCTGGTTAAATTATGAACTCTGGCAAGTCTGCTTTGCCAAGACCAGAGCCCCACTTGAGAAGAAACTGATACTTGCAATGGGGACATCTGAATCAATGAACTAAAAAATTTTAACTCACAGATTTCTCTATATTCTCTATGTTTTCATAGATGACCACTTCCTCTCATTAAATCAGAGTACCTACATTACTTGAAGATGATGCATAGGGCTCTGACTTGCAAGAAACCACCTGTCCCTGTAGAATATTTCCTGCCTTTTAAACTCACCTGTGTCACTTACAACATTAGCTAGCTTGGGAATGCTGGGCCTGCTGTGGTAGGAAATTGACAGTCCTCTAAGGTTGCCACAGGCCTTAACTAACATATATTGGGTGAATATGAATGGAACTAGCTGCTTAGTGTAGATCAAGAGTGGAAGACACAAGGTTAGTTAAGGAGAGTAACTAATCTTTTGATACAAGATTATTTTCCCATGATATAGGACCTAAAACTCTTCAGTCATGGGATATCATGTGATACTCATAAGTTGTGAGGATGGTTCTTGGAAACAACAATAACTTATGCAAAACAAAATAGAAATTTCAGAATTTCTGTGGAAGGTTGTTGAGGAGGGGTTAATAAAAACTAATATTTATGAGCATAGCAGAGTGGGTATCTCATGAATTCCAGAAAACCCAGGTGAGTATGTCTCACAGGGGACATAAACTTTTCTCAAAATGAGCAGAAGCTCATTGGAGAAGGAAGCACCAGCTTCATTGAGAGGCTCAGTGAGGATTTTTCTCTACAGTTCAGAACTGAGAATAGGAGGTGCTGTTATAGAATAGAGACCCAAATTGCAAAGGGAATGACAGTGTCTTCAAATGAAGGCTAGATAGTATCATTAAACAATCAGAAGTTTGGTGACTGCAATTATGATAATGAGTGATGACATAAGAGTAGAAGCAAAGGGAGCTGAGCCTTGCAGGGATGGCCCCTGGAGCATGACTAGGAATTCATAGACATCTGTAAGGCTTGTAAACTAAATGACTATATCAACTGATTCCCAGGGATCAGAAATATCAGGATTACACTTTGTTAGAGTGGGATATGTAGGACACCAATCATTAATGGAGCTCCAACCCAAATCTGCCTCACACTTGTTCTTTCCACTAAACATAATAGTCATTTCCCTAACCCCACATGTAAAATTTAAATTGACACAATTAGTGGTTGGAAAAACCACTATATTGGTCCTTGCTTTGGTATAGTACTAACAGTCATTCAAAAGACCTGGGGAAAATGTTAAAACTGCTCCTTGATGTGCTACCTACCATCCCAACTCCATAACCAAGACAATAAATTTTTAAAATTGCATTTTTGGAGGAATGGTTGGTTTTGGTAATATGTTTAAGGATATAAAAATGCATGAGTGATAGTTGACATTTAATTTAACTGTGTGACCTTTATGAAAACTAGCTGGGTCCTAGAGATGATGGTGGACTTACAAATATTTTCATAGTGTGGCTTCCAAGATATTTTCAGTTGTTGACATTTTCCAGCCAATGAACAAAAGGAAGCCCAAGACAAATGGCCTAGCCTCTAAGGAAGCAACCTTGACAAAATTCTTTAAATCAAAACTAACGAAAGTAGAGAAAATATACTTGCCCATGACCTGCATGGGTATGCTGCAGGAACCTGACTATGAGTGGCAGGAAATGAGAAATAAGACACACACAGACATACAGACATAAAAGAGAAAAGCCGGGGACGAGAGGACTGCACATTCCTGATGGGAAATAAGAGCATCTACCTGAGCCAGAGTGTTTATTTTATTAGATCAGTGCAAGGAAAAGTCTCAAGCTTCAACAATTCTCTGATAAAAGGTAAAAGGATTGAGGTTTGTTGGACTAATAAGGCTAATGAAGCTTAGTTACAACAAATAAGTTCTGGAATCATCAAGACACATAGGACAGCTTATCTAAGGTATTGATTAATGTGGCATCCGGGAATCTCCTAAAAGTTCTGGTACTTTATCTAGACTTGCATCAGGGGCTGGTATGTGGACACAGCAGGTTGTTTTCTTAAAGGAGATGTGAGAAAAAAGGTCAAGACACTAGATACTAGGAAAATTATGGTAGAAGAGGCTGTGCAAACTTCTACATGGAGAAGCTGTGCAAACTCCATTATATCTCAGTCCAGGGTTCATGCCTGGTCCCCAATAAAATATAAAGTAAAGTGTGGCAATATGGAAAATACAGATGAGATGATAGAAATAAACTCAAATATGAGCATAATTCTATTAAATGTTAATGGACTAAATTCACATGTTTAAAAAGGATGTAATTATAAAAAATAAATTTAAAAGGAAATGGTAATTACAGGAGATTGCTCATACAAAACAGCAAGTTGAAAATAAAGGGATTCAAAAAGACAAACTATCTGACTACTTACAAAAATCTGCTGCTATAATATGAATATTAGACAGCATACAAATAAAACATTACAGCTGAAAGCTCTAAGTAAAACATTAAACTGAAAGCAAAGATCTGCTCAGAAGATGTGATAAGCCTTATTTTTATATAATTCTATTCCAAGGCTTCAAATATATATCAAACAAAAATTAATCAAATTAGAGGATGAACTCATATCACTACTGGTAGATCAAAGAGTAACACATTGGTAAGGATATGGGTGATTTCCTTAACAAATTTAATAACATAATTTAATGGAAACATGCAAAATGATGATAACATGCAGCAAATGATGAATATTTATTATTTCCAAATGTACAAAAAACCAGTTCCAAAAACTTTCAAAGCATGAATAAAAATCAGAACTCTCTCATGACAGGACAGTGGATTTAGAAATCATCTATTAAGAGACAGCTTTAATAAATCTTAATGCTTTTGGAAAATGTATAGAACTCCATTATAACAGTTACAAAATATTTTGAGATAAATGGCAATAAGAACAGCTCAAAGATGGAGAAGGTAATAGATGCATTTTGGAGATATAGTGTTGAAATTCTATGCCTCATGCTGTGAAGTCCTAGTATAACTAGCTTTGGAAAGACTCTCCAGTGTAGATCTCAATTTTCTTGTTTGAGAAAATGTGTATTCCATGCGTAATTCATTTCACTGACAAGCACTCTGAGTGGCTGAATTGTCCTTCTTAAAAATGGTTTGAGGCTACTAACACAATTTTTTAAGAAGAATTTCAAGAGTATTTTAGCTAAGCCTTGTCTTATAAGGGATACGTTGGCCTTAAAATAGAATGTTATTGAGCACTTACTTATTTATTAACATCTAAGTTGTAATTAAGTGTAATGCTGTTTACCAGTGGAACCTGGGTAACCGAAGCCAGAAGAGATGATGAGGGGACTACTGAGTCCTGCTCAATAGCCACTTTAATGAAGTATACATTGCTTTTTATAAACTCCTTTTACACAGAGAGCATTTGGTCAGAAAAAGCATGCCAAGTATTATGTGTCAAGGTTACATTAGCACAGGGAAGCACAGTTAAAATTAACTCTTTGTTATGTCTCCTTTAAAACGGGAAGAGAGAAGCTGGAGAAGCACACGGTCAACATAACTTTTTTATTTACATCTGAAGAACACGAAACCATCTGGGAACCTTGGGTATTGTCTTTCTGGATGTCTGGCTTTCTCACAAGGCCACATACCAACTCACACAGGCAAGGTCTGGTCTGAGACTTTTGCCCCAGTTCTTTAGAGATTTCTCACAAGGCCAGATGCCAACTCACACACAACCAGGCACAGTCTGGTTCTGAGGACTTTGCCCCAGTTTCTTGGAACTTTCTCACCAGGCCAGGTACCCACTCATACAGGCAAGGTCCCAGTGCTGGCTCCAACAATTTCCCCCTTTTTATTTTTTAAAAATAGCAATCCCAATGTGACCGTGGTTTCAGCAGTTTTGTAAGATTTTAATTGTCGTTGGAGACAGGATTATCCTATAGATAAAATGATAAGACAATAAAAGTAATGCTGGCTCCTAATAGACTATGCATAATGCATTGAAGCCAAAACCTAGGATCCATACCTTGTAAAGTGTCTGCAGTACCTTTTGCCAAGCCTTCACAAGAAATGCCAGGCAATTTACTTTTGAATGTGTTAAAAATGTCTCTTTTTAATTCTTTCACATCTAAGGTGATATTACCTCTGAGATCTTGTAAATGGTATTTTATTTGCTCCCAACTAAATCAGGAAGCATTATATTTTGCTGGAGTAACACAATACATAGTAACATTCCAATCACAGTAAAGCATTAATTGATGTTGTATGCTAACCATCTGATCCCCTACTCATGACACAGCTTGTTGTAGGTCTCCTATTTTGTTTTCTATCTCTTCATTGATTTTAGATTGGGTAGTACATACCATGTATTATTGATTTTGCCATTGTGCAAGAAACTCACATGTTTGTTTTTTAAGTTCCCTATATATTCTGGTTATCAGCCCTTTGTCTGATGTGTAGCTGGCAAATATTTTCTCCCACTCTGTGGGTGTTCTCTTCAGTTTAGAGACCACTTCTTTTGATGAACAGAAGCTTTTTAGTTTTATGCGGTCCCATTTATCTATGCTATCTCTTAGTTGCTGTGCTGCTGGGGTTTCGTTGAGAAAGTTCTTGCCTATACCTACTAACTCCAAAGTATTTCCTACTCTTTCCTGTGTCAACTTTAGAGTTTGTGGTCTGATATTAAGATCCTTGATCCATTTTGAGTTAATATTGGTACATGGATCTAGTTTCAGTTTTTTGCAGACTGCTAACCAGTTTTCTCAGCAGTTTTTGTTGAAGAGGCTGCTATTTCTCCATGATATATTTTTAGCTCCTTTGTCAAAGATAAGTTGGTTATAGTTGTGTGGCTTCATATCTGGGTCCTCTATTCTGTTCCACTGGTCTTCATGTCTGTTTTTGTGCCAGTACCATGCTGTTTTTATCATTATTGCTTTGTAATATATTTTGAAGTCAGGTATCGTGATACCTCCAGCATTGTTCTTTTGACTGTGTTTGAATGGAAGTCTGTAATGCTACTCCTTCCACTGCAGCCATAGTAGCAATGGCAATCAGACCAACCATAGCAAGAATAATCCATTTGATAAATCTTTTTGATCATGTTAATAATTTAGACACTATTTTAGTCACTAAACCTTCTAAGGGAGAGTGTTGTCATTCTCTTGTTAAGTGTACAGTCTACAATCAAAGCAATCAACACTTTTTAGAGTAAAATTAAAACTAAAGTTCCAAGAGCTAAGAAACATGGTAAATTGACAAATGCTTGTGCATAAAATGATGCATTATTATCAAAGACATAGTCAGACCAGGAATGTTTGCTTCCAGAAAAGTTTCCTTTCCGGTAGGTCATCAGCGCAGAGGCAACAACCAATTTCCAGGACTCAGGTTGGTCTGGATAAGTAATATTATGTATTAGCAATTGGGGCCTTGGGGATGACATTCCCCATCATACCATGCTATTAGTCTTTTCATATGATGTTCTCTATCTAATGGACTATTTTGTCAAACAATTTTATTAATATAATCATAGACCATGCTATTCCAATCTTCAGGACAATTGTGTACAAAGCATCCATGAGGGCCCCAATGAATAAAAGAGAAATTATGAGTAAATACAAGTAACTTTCCAGCACTGGAATGGCAATTGCTCCAATGAGGAGGGGAATATTTCCAATGTTTATAATAGTCTTTTATGTGGCCTGTTCCACTTGTTCATCTGTAGGAGTCTCCCTCTGAGGGGTGGTTGTCACTTTGTTGGACATGTTCATTGGTTTTTCTGGGACTGATGCTCTGAAGAGGAACCCACAATGTTTCAGGGGATACATTGACATCTGTAGAAACACATGCATAACCCTGCCCTTTTTAAGTAAGACCCCGAGCAACCAAAAGTTAAAAGATTTATACCAAATCAGGATTTGTCTGTCTGGCAAAGAGGAAGGTTCACCAAAATGTTTATCTGCTGCAGTCAAAATATCACCCTGAGGTAAATTTAAAAAATGTAAAGTAAAAACTGTTAATGCTAAGGTATCTCGGGGGGGTTCCCCTTTTTTATTTTTTAACAATTGTTTTTAGGGTTCTATGTGCCCTTTCAACAATAGCTTGTCCTTGTGGATTATAATGTTTTCATAACTTTGTGAGTAGTAGAAATAAAAGCAGTTTCAATAGCAGGAAACAGTCTTACTACATAAGCTGAATCTCAGACAATATTTAATGGTTTATCTGTAATATTTTGCAAAAAATAAATCAGAACTGTGAATTCTATCTGTTGTGCAGAAGAATAGTTTGAATAGTTTCATGTAATTCAAGTCCATGTATGCCTCCTTTACCAGATGATGATCCATTTATATAATAAACTGAAGCATGAAATAGAGGATTTAATTTTACTATAGTATTAACAATAAATGGAGTTCATTTTTTAAAAATCCCACAACTTACCTGCTGGGTAATGATTACCTATATATCCATAATAATTGTTTATACTATTATTTAAATTATCATTAAGGGGTAACAAATTTTCAAATTGTTTGTTAGTGAGGGGTAAAATAATGAGTTGTGGATCAAATCTCAAAATCTGTAGGCATCTTGTTCCTGCCTGTATAATTGAAGAGGATATTAGACCAATATATGAAGTTAACACTTTAGTTTGTTTTTGTTTTAAATATAACCATTTTTAAAGAGAGTTTTGGGGGGCTAAAATTCCTGCAGGAGAATATGGAGAAGGAAATATTAACAAGGAAATAGGTTTTAAAGGATCAAATCTTGTTAGAAAGGCAGTCTGTAAATGTGACTCAAAAAATTGTAATTCATTTTCAGCATCAAGTGTTAAAGTCTGAGGCCTGTCCAGGGTGGTATCACCTTCTAGGACAGAAAACAAATTAGTAAGTTTATAATTTAGTATACCTGAAGAAGGTAGTAACTACTAGTAACTTCTGAAAGTCAGTTAGAGTTGTTAATGAATCTCTTCGTATGGCAGATTTTTGAGGACAAATGGTAACTCACCCAACTGCATGAACTAAATATTGAAAAGGAGTAGTAGTTTGTATTTTTTGAGGAACTATTTACAATCCTTCTACTTGTAAAGCTTTTTGTGTGGCTTCAGAATTTTTTTGTAATTGTTTAGAACATGCATGAGAAATTAAAATGTCATCCAAATAGTGGATGATATATGCATCAGGAAATGTTATTCTAACAGGTTGTAATATTTTTCCTACAAAATACTGACACATAGTGGGGTGACTAGTCATATCCTGTTGCAGCACTGTCCATTGATATCTTTGTAAAAGTTCTTGCTGATTTAAGCTCGAACAGAAAATGCAAACCTTTCCCTATCTTTGGGATATATAGATAGAGTATAAAAGCAATCCTGTAAATCTAAAACAATCAAAGGCCATCCTTTAGGAATACATGCAGGAGTAGGCAAATCCAGGTTGTAAAGCTCCCATAGTTATCATAGATGCATTTACATTTCTTAAATCTATAAGAAGTCTCCATTTTCCAGATTTTTTTCTTAATAACAACCACTAGGGAATTCCAAGAAGAAAAGGAAGGTTCTATATGTTTATGCTCTAATTGTTTTTTAACTAATTGTTTTAAATCCTGTAATTTTTCATTATTCAGGGGCCACAATATTAAAATTATAGGGAATCTACCCAGTGTCACTGTTCCATCCTGCCAAATTTTCTCTACAAAAAGGAGAATCAGGATCATAAGTTGCACAAGACTTCTTAATGTCTTTTATAAGATTCATATCCAATCCATTGAAAGTGTTATTGCTATTACATTTCCTCTTCAATGTTTCCCCTTTCAGGATGTTCATTCCAATTCTCCTCCTCTGGGGGAGGAGGAAAATAATCAGCAGTTTCTCTTGGAGGAGCCATTGCAATTGCCAGTATTGCATGTGGTGGGGGTTTACTTTCAGTTTCCTCTGGCACAATAAAGCCATGACTAAAGCACATTTTACTTTCCTTAGTGATTTTTTTCCATATCACCTGCATCTAATTTACACTCATGAAGGAAGGGCACAGCATCTTTTTCTAAATTTTCTTCTCTTCTCTCTCTTCCAAGTATAAGAATTACAGATTTAACCAAAGCCCATGTTATCCAAAAAATGAACAGGTATATTTTCTCCCTGTTTGTATGCCTTTTCAACATTTTTATGTGCTTGCTCCCAAACTTAATCTAAAGTACCTTTCTCAGGAAACCAAGGATTATACTCACAAGTTACTTCTAAGCAGTCCTTTAACAAGGATTATACTCACAAATTACTTCTAAGCAGTCCTTTAACTGCTGTTTGGAAACTCAAGCTCCTCCTCATAATAAAAAATGACGCACAAGTGAAAGAAAAGGCTGGACTCTGTGCTGATTTTGCCCCATCTTGTCTCACTTACCTCATTCTGTGAGGAGGGTCTTCATGTCACTTTCAAAATTCTCCTTCAGGTTCCTGTTTGGGTGCCAAATGTAATGCCATTTCCCATTGGAACCTAGGTGATCAAAGCTGGAAGAGATGAGGGAACTTCTGAGTCCTCCTCACTTAAGTGTTGTATTAAATAACTGGAGAAAGTGGGCATTCTTGTCTCATTCCTGATTTTAGAAGGAATATTTTTAATTTTTTCCCCATTTTAGTACAATAATGGCTGCAGGTTTATCCTATACAAGCTTTTAATGTTGATTTATGTTCACTCTCTTCTTAGTTTTTTTAAGGCTTTCATCACAAAGGGCTTTTGAATTTTGTTAAAGGTTTTTTCCTCTGTCTATTGAAATGATAATGTGATTTTTTTCCTTGATTTTGTTTATGTGTTGTATTATGTTCACTGCATATTTTGAGCCACCTTTGAATTATTTCAATAAAAGCAATTTGTTCATGGCATAAAAAAGAAAAGCCCTAAAATAAGTAAAATGAGGAAGAGTAAAAGTAAGATACAAAATAATGAAACATAAAACCAAGAAACAAAATGAAAACATCAAATGACTACATGAAAATGTAATTTAATATCATTTAATAGAGAAATCCGTAGCAAAACTAAATAAGAAATGGAAGGGGCAGCATAAAGAAAGCATAATCAGATACAGTAGGTATTTATTATCATTCCTTATGATTTAGCTATTTGATATACTGTTACTTAATGAAATAGTATTATCAAGGAAATTAACATACCCATTTTTTCCAACTGGATATATGAAAAAAATTAACCCCACTCATGGCAGGAAACTTAAAATAGGAAGATCATGGCTGGGCAAAATGAGAGACCCTACCTCAAAAATAACCAGAGACAAAGGACTGGAGGAGTGGCTCAAAAGAGGTAGAGTACCTGCTTATCAAGTCCAAAATCCTAAGTTCAAACCCCAGTACCACCAAAAAAATTAACATTTTGTGACAAAAGCACACAAAACATATTCTGTCATCAAATTTCCAGTTCATAATACAGTAGTATTAAGTATAACTTTCATGTGATACATTAGATTTCTACACTTAATCACTTACTCATCCTACATAACTGCAATTTTCACACTTGACTCAATGTCTCTCAATTTCTACACCTCCCCATCACTACTAGTTATTGTTCTATTATCTCTCTCTAGTTCATTCAACTATTTTAGATTCCACATGTAAACAAGGCCATGCAGTATTTCTCTTTCTGGGTCTGTAATGATGTTTAAAAGAACTTATGGGCAAACTAGAAAAATTGTGTTGAATGTTTGAAAAGCCAACTGACATGAATAATTTTATAGCAATGTGTACATTACTAAGAAAGAATATATAAATAGAATCAATAATGATCAAATACTTTGAAACAGCAATTGAAATGATCACACCTCAACATAAAGGGTAGCCAGAATTTGATCTCTAAATGAAGTATATCTATCAAATGAAAAAATCATCTACATAAGAAACATTAAAACTACAATAAGAGTATTATTGCATCAATAAATAATATTAATGGAATGTTATAAATTTCCCCACTTTGTCCATAATTTTTCATTACCTCTGAAATTGTCTGCCTGCCTGCATATGCTCCTTTCTCAGAAAGACTTAAAGATCACAATTCTGATGTGCCCCCATGACTCTGCCTTGCATCCTCATGTCTGTGGGTAAATTCATTCCTCCCTACTAGACAGCAGATGATCTGTGACATCCCCAGTTGTGCCCAGACTGGTCCTACAGTCATGTATAATGAAAAGATAGCTAGGTATCAGTTCCCTCCAGACATGAGCAGTTAGTTGTAAGCTGTGAATTATAGGGGCCAAATCCAAAATAGGGTCAAGGCAAGTCCTGCTCTGTTGACAGTTGTTTAACCTGGCTCTGAACAGATTGGACTGCTAGAAGGCAGAAGGCAAAGAACATCACTGGCTGCCTTTGCCTGGCTGCATGCCATCTCAGCTCAAAGCACCTTGGACTTGGGCTCCAGGCAGCCTGGGTGTCTGATATAAGGCCTGCTCAGGGGTCCAGGTCATATTGACAGTTCCTGGAGGGGCCTTAAGGCTTCAGGGTGATGCAGCCTCTCTCGGATCACTAAGAATTCGTTCTTCAAAGTGTGCATTTTCTGAAGAAACTTTAGAATCACAGTGTTTTAAAAAAAGAGATCATATTGGAGAAATCACACATGTGCATGCCTGTACTCTGGCTGCATGTTTAACACTTTTCTCCTGACCTTTAGTTTTGTTTGGATGGAGTTATGTGTACATTGTTTGTAGTTGAATATTTAGTTTTCTTTCTTTTCCAATTAAATATATTAGTCTACTGCATTTTTCTTTATTGTTGTATATTTGACTGCAATTTTGCATAACTTTTTAAATTCCTTGTATCATATTCTTATTACACAGCAAATGATGTTTCTTTACAAACAAAACAAAAATTCACACGGTAAAAGGAAAAGGAAAGTCCATGTCATTAACATGAAGTCTCTTTTCTGGCCACAGCACAGATTGCTGCCCATAGCCTGTCTGGTGCTTGCTCACAGTAAAGGTGTGGCGTTGATGTCTTTCATTGGTTGTTTTCTGGCCCAAACCCAGTATTATCGAAGTAAGTTGTATTGTCACGCTAGAATAGGACTTGGGGTGATGTTTGTGGGGTCCTGTTGGCTCATGCATCATGTTTAGAACTTAAGAAGGAACACTGACAACTTTTGGTAAAGAAGAGAAAGCTCTTGCATTTGTATTATCCAGGCTTAGTTCTTTTATCACTCATGTCATACCAATAAAGGTATAAAAAAGTGAAAATAAGCTTTTGTTTCATAATCATATTTCAATCCTAGGTACTTTATATTCTACTGGACACATTAAAACCATAATTTTGCATAAATGAATATTACTCAGTTCCTTAAAACAGACAGGATAGCATGGTTCAGGTTCATAGATGTCTAATTTCCATTTCTGTTGTGGATAATAAGTCAGCATCTATATGGCGAGTTTTACTTTTATTAATTTACCCATCTGTGCATATTAATAACTCAAGAGAAATTACAGCTTCTTGGGGAAGATGGAGAAATTTCATGAAATGAAGTGAACATTTCTGAACCAAATTCCCATTCATTAAAAGTATCTTTTGAGTAGCCTGCAGAAAACTCATATTTCAGGTATTTATAGAAATAGAAGCACTTATGGATTTATTGCCTTTATACAAAAAAGTAAACTAAGTGCATTTACTTGTGCTATTTAATCAATAGATATTATTTATAAACTGTAGTCTGTTTTGCATGTGGGTGTTGAGACAAGGTCTTACTACATAGCCTAGGCTGAACTGGAACTTTTTAATTAATTAATTAATTATAATTATTTTTTTGATGGTGCTAGGGCTTGAACTCAGGACTTTCCCCTGAGACTGCTTGAGCCATGCCTCCAGTACTTTTGGTCTGGTTATTTGGAAGTGTCTGGCTTTTTTCTGAGGCTAACCTGGACAATAGTCCTCCATATATGCTTTCAGTCTCTGCTGTGACTACAAGCATTTGCCACCATGCCTAGCTTTTATCTATTGAGATAGAGGTCTTGTGAAGTTTTTCTTTTTAATTTGTCCCAGATGTCCTGGAAATGAGATCCTCCTGATCTCAGCCTCTCACAGAGCTTGGGATGACAGGTGTGCAACATAATGTTCACCTATTGGTTGAGATGGGGTCTCATAAACATTTTGCGAGTGGTCCTTGAACTACAGTCTCCTGATATCACCCTTCCAACCAGCTTGAATTACAAGTGTGAGCCACTGGCACCAAGCTTGCCTTAACTTTTGACCGTTCTACCTCAAACTCCTGAGTGCTGGAATTACAGGTGTGTGCTCTACATGTGACTATATTATGGTCTTTTAGAGTACATATTATTTAAAATACATGTCTAATAAGATAAATGTAATATCCCTTCAAAATAATTTCTGTATGTGATAATTTGTAGGATTTTAAATATACACATAATATACCATTTCTAATGTAGTACAATAATATTCATTTTTGTGTATTTCTTAAATTATTGAATTTGACAACATTTAAAATACACTTTGAGTTCTACATCTTTATGCACAGAGAGACAGAGGTTTCCCCCTTGCAAATGACTATACTTCATTAATACAAAATTTGGTATTCCTTTTTATTCCTTTCTGTGGAGGCTTTTTTGCTGATGGAGAGTTGGACCAATTTTTCAACTTAAGAATTCATGTGTCAAGAATAAATGATTTCAAGTCATGCTAGTTGAGGTTTTACATATAAATGATATGTGTGCTTGTTTGTTTGCTATTTATTTTTTTGTTTCTTTATTTTCATTTCTTTCCTAGTGTCCAGTGTTTCTTCAGTGAGTTCATTAAGTAGCTCTGACTCTGTGAGCTTCTTGGATGATGATAAATATCTGCAAGGTACTCACTGTATTTCTCATCAGTGTTGTCCTCATGATTTCCCTTTGTTTTTAGTCTCCCAATTTTGTTTGAAGAAATTTAATATGAATTTTCTTTGATAGGGTTATCTGATGTTGCAGAATCCACCTGGTGGTTTAAATCCTTTTTTCCATCCTGAGTCTGTTCTTTTAAGTGTAAGAAGCAAAGATGTGTCTTCTAGTGGATGAGTTTTAGCCTTTTCTGATGAGGGCATTTCTTACTTCCTGAATGGAAACAGCGACTTACGGAGTAACTGTCATGTACAATTTGTGGTAACATATATTTCATTTTTGAGGACAATAAGGCTTTGGTATGAGGCATACATGAGGGACTAGGAGGATCAAACAGCTCCTCTCCAATGTAACTAGCCATAGTAACATCATGAGCAGATCTCCTAATTCAGTCACTGAAGAGGACTTCAAAAGTTTGTATCATTGTCTGGAGAGGGAGATGTGAATGGACTGGGAATCAGAGGTTCCAGATTTGTTTTTTTTCCAGAACCTTGAGGAAAACAGTGACCATAATCTAGTTGCTGTCCTGGAAGGCCTTGTTCAGTCTCCTGCTGGTTGTGAACAGCCTCTGTGTTTTGGCAATCACTCTAGACTAAGTTGGTTTGTGAGAGGCCATTTGTATGTACTTAACCATAACAGGCTAAATAGCGCACTTGTTATTCTAATCTTTTTAAACTACTTGCTTTGTCCTTTGAAAACTTTAGCTTACTACTAAATGGATAAAAGGATATATAAAAATGCAGTTCATAGATTCTGTGGTGAAAACAATGGTTTTGATGACTTTTCCAAACAAGATAAACTTGAAATATAATTGATATTTTATATATTTGAAAAAACACCCCTGCAAATGGAAATGTTGAAAGCTGGTTTTTTTGTTTGTTTATTAAGTTCACTGTTTTATGTTATTTAGACTGTGTTTCTCCCCTTTGACTATATAGACTACCTAAGATACCAGCAACCCTTTTCCAGCTCACCTTTGCACTGCTGTTCACTGAGCACTGTGGCTCCACCTGACATTTTCTACAATATTCATAGTTGATTCTGAGAATCAAGGTCTCCATAGGGGCTGCTGTGCTGCAGAGGTGAACCCCTCCCTCAGTGTGCCAGAGACCCAGAGGACTCTTCTCCCTTGCAAAAAAACAACATGCCCACCAGAGATTTCATTTATGAGAGAAGATTACTGTGCCCACAATACAGCAAAAATTTCAGTATTTTCCTTAACACTAAGATGATCAAAGTGGTGTTTTTAGCTACCAGGATGATATTTGAAAATGAGCCATCAGAGTCATGTGCCCTTTGAAAGCGAAGATCTTCCATACACAGGGACGGTTATGAAGCTGTCCTTTCACTATCCATATTATTTTTATCTAGAAATCTGTTAGTTCTACTTGTGTTTTTTGACTTGTAATTCTTTAAAAGTGAAGTATCCTTGTTTTAGAAGTTGCAAATGTCAACCATAATCCTTAAATACATTACCTGTTGAATATTGTACCAAACATCTCACAAAATGAGTATTGCATTGAGTTTAAAATTCATGATTTTAAATGACAGGTAGCAACAGGGAAATTGTAATGAAAAGAGCAGGATAATTAAAACATACAGTGTGATTTCTGTTGTATTAGGAAATAGCAAGTGGATGCAAACACATCAGAAGAAACTGTACTATACCAAAATGATAATAGTGGCAATTTCTCGAGATGGGATTATGAGCAGTTTTAATTTTCTTCCTTCAAATGTTCTCACACGACAAGTTTTCTGCATAGATGGTAATAGATATTAATGTAAAAAGATACAGGAACTAATTTTCTGGATCTTCTAAATTTTTTTTTATTTTTGCATTATTGGAGTTTGAACTCAGGGATAGGCACTTGCTAGGCAGACATTTTACTACTAAAGCCATACCTCCAATCCCTCAGCATAAGTTTTCTGAATTTGTATACTTCCCATATTGAATAGAACATTCCCTATTTTCCTCAATAGTGGATAGATAATAGTCCATGAATTTTATTTGAAAAGTTTCTGTATCCTGATCACCAATGCCTGTAGATGTTTTGTGAGCATTCTAATAGAATACTGTTAAGTGTTATCTGTCTTTATTTGGGTGTCTACACTGAAAAAATAGTTTTTGGTGTTTAGGAACATACATAGCTTAATAGCAGAGAGCTTGCCTAGCTGGCCTGAGGTTCTGAGTTCAAACCCCAGTAATAACTACAAAACATAAATCTGTTAATATTCTCCTGTGACCTCTCTTTTGTCTGCCTCTGTCTGTCTATTTCTCTCTCTCTCTCACACACACACACACATACAAACACACATAGACATTTAAAATTCAACAGGTTCTATTACTCTCAGGGCAAAATCACAGCACTCAAAATCTCAGCATGGTCCAGCACTCCAGTCTTTGTCTTATTCTCCCAGTTGCCTGTGCTCTAGCCACATCAACTCCTTTCAATGCCTCATATGCGTCATCTTCCCTGTGGTCACAGGAACTTTGTATAAGTTGTTCTTTTGGCTAAGAAGCTATCCACTTAATATCTACTGATCTTTTTAATTTTAGCTCAAAAGTTACTTCCTTTGGGAAACATTATTCCACTTCCTGACTCAATGAGAGTTTCCATTATCATACCATTGTTCCACATCTCTCTTCCTCATGCTCACTGCACCTGTAACTGTACATTTGTTTGGGTGATAATTTAAGAAATGTAGGCTTTACCTATTACATTAATCATGACATGTGGGCCATGTGTACTTTGCTCAATACTCCACACTTAGCTCTGACATGTGAATAAGTGATCAGCACACAATGGCAATGTTACTTTAGCCAGAACTGATCCATTTCTGGGAAAGTTTCACATGTCATTAGAAGTGGTAAACACTAATTCAATACAGCAGAAAACATAATATATTCCAGTAGTGATAGATAGAGTGCAGGTAATAAAATAAAGCAAAGTGAAGGTGGAGACAAGTCTGCTTTTACTGGCACTCAGGAGAAACTGTCATTTTGAGTCCTGAAAGAGGAGTTTTGTGAAATCTCCTCTGGAAAGAAAAATTATCCATTCCAATCTATCACTCTCTAAATGGAGTGCTAGTTCCACGGAGAGGGCAGTCTGTCCACAGTGTTTGCTCCTCACTAAACCTAGGACGAAAAATTGTGGGACTTAGGGTTTCTGTCCTCCTTCCTTAACATCTCCAGGGGTGATTATGAATTGTCCCAAATCACTCCACACAGCAGCAGGCACAGAAACTAACCTATCATATCTCACATTTCTAGTGACTACTTTGAGTACTGTAGCACAAGCCTCATAGGGTTTTCACATTGGAATTTTCTAAACTAACAGGGTAAATTTTACCCTGTGATTTCTCCCCACTTCAAATTCAAGATGGACAAGAACTTTGCTATTAATATAAAGATTCTTCTCCATTTTTTTTTAAAAATATCTTTCTAGAGCTTAATTAACAGCTTACTTGATAAATTAGGAAGAACATGTTTCTTCCCAGTGCCTGAAAAATTTTCCCTCATTAAAATCTAATCTAATCTCATGGCCATTTGTAGGCACTCTGACCCTGCCACACATTATCTGGTTTCTCAGGCTTCGCTGTGAAATCTGGGTAGATACATCCATGACCCCAGAACTCTTGCATTTTCATGCCTATAAAGCCAGGGCCATGTGGACAATGCCAAGGTCTGCTGTCAGCTTGAGGAATAGCCAACAGGATCCCCTTAGATCATAGGCGGATTGTCTGTCCTCTGAGTGCATTGGAGGCTAAATATGGTGAAACAAATTTTGGGGAAACAACACTCTTGGAGGTCCTGTGCCAGCAGGACATCCCAGAGGCAGGCTCTTCACAGTGGAAAGTTTTTCAAGGAATATATTCTTTATGCCCTTGACCTTGATATGCACCTATATCTGGTCAATTCCTAAGATGCCCTTAAGGCAATTTTTCTATTATCCTAGTGCAAAGTACTTGGCAAATTTTTATGGTCATAATCTCTTCAGAAACCATGCTTTCCTTCGTCCTAACTTTATAATGGTTTTTGTGTTGAAATTGCAACTTACTCAGTCTTTCTGCACTGCTTCTTTGTTCCCATTCTCACTGTAAACCAAGCTCAAATAGCCATCAATACCCATGCCAAAGCCTGAATACTGAGTATTCTCAGTATTTTCTATGCCAGATTAGTCCATCACCACTAAACTCAGCCATTTTAAAGATTTAGGATAAAATGTAGACACGTTTTTTTATCACAATATTACATGAATGGCCTTGAGTCTAATCCGCAATAGAGTCACTGTTCTCACAGGACACCTCATGACCACAGTTTTTCTGTTAACATTTTTATTGGCATTTTGGTCTTCTGAGATCCCACAGGAATCACCTGTTAAGCTCTGCATCCACATTCCAGGTTTTCTCTAACTTGCTTCTCCAAAGTCTCCCAAACTCCTCATTTGAACCAGTTCCAAAGGCTGCTGAACTATATTGTTAGTGATAGTCCCTGAAATGGCCCCACGTTTGGATGGTATTTTTCTGTATTAGTTACTTTTGTGTTGTGGTGACCAAATACCTGACATAATCTACTTAAAGGTAGCCCTTGTTTATATTAGCTCACTGTTTCTGAGGGCTCAGCTCATGGCCCCTTGCCTCTATGTTTTTGTGCTTAATGGGGAGGCAGTGCATCTTGGTGGTGGGAGTGGCTGGCAAGGATTGTTCACCTCATGGTGGTCAGGAAGTACAGAGTGACATAGAGACTGGGCACTAGGCAGAACCTTCAGTCATGCCCTCTGTGATCTACTTCCTCTTGCTAGGCTCTGCCTACTAAAGTTTCTTCCACCTCTAGAGTAGCACCACCAACTGGGGCCTGTCAGTGATAAGGAGAGCATTTTTATATTTTTAAGGACACTAGTGTCATGTCTTATATTATGTGTCATATAATATTTTCTCGCATTGTTTAAAGCTGATTTTTTTAATGTTTTTTTTTTTTATGTAGTAAAACTAAAAACCATTTCCTTTGTTTACTTCTGGATTTTATTTGTTAGAAATCCTTCCTCATCTGGAATTTTTTTGTTCATGGTGAGGATTGAACCCCGAGCCTCATGCATTCTTGGCAAGCACTCTCTTTTTAGCTACATCCTCAGCCCCTCACCTAGGATTAAAAAAATTCACCTCCTCATTTTTAGTAATCTCATAGCTTTATTCTTAATACCATTTCCTTATCTGCATGTTATTTGCCTAAAGGATGTGATGAATTGTTTCAAGATTTTTTTGTCATCTCTCATTCCAAATTAATTTGGAATGTCCTTGGTTCAGTGAATTAGAATGGAATATCATTTTTCCCTCAATTTATTTTGATTGACTTTCTGGACATTATTTTGATTCTCTTGATGTATCTGGCTATTCATGCAATGCCAGTTATTAACTCCATATCCACACTTTTGTCATTTTTGAGAACTGTTTATACATGGATTCATACTTTATGTAACCCTTTTGGGATGGGAGTTTTTTCACTCAGCAATTTATCCAAGATGTTATGTGTATCAATATTCTTTTCTTTTTATTGCTGAATAGTATTCCAAGATGATATGTGTACTACAGTTTGTTTCACCATTCCCTTGTTGGATGACATCTTTCTAGTTAGGACTATGGTGAAAAGACTAATAATACTGGTGTATGTTGCATTTGTGTGAAAACACATTTTCCTGGTTCCAGTACATGTACTAGGCCAAATGGCAATTGCATGTTTAGTTTAAGAAGACACTGACAAACTGCTTTCCAGAGTTGTTATACCATTTTACCTTCTTACTAGCAACATATGAGTGAATCAGTTTCTCAACATTCCAATCAGTAGATATTATCATTTTTCTTATTTTTGTTGTTCTGATAGGCATAACGTGATGTTTAATTTTTGTTTTAACTGTTAATCATAGTTTTTGAAATTCAAGAAGAGGAAAGTCTATTATACCAAGTCTCTTTTTCCCTTATGTGACTCCAGTGACTCAGATGTTACATATTTTGCTATAGTCCCACAGGTCATTGAGGTTCTGTTCTTCATTTGTTCAGCCTTTTGTTTTACTTCCTTTTGTTCACATATAGTAATTTCTATTATTCAGTCTCATTGATGATTTACTCCGCCCCTGGTATCTTGCTGTTGAACTCACTATTTGAAACTTATGTTTCAGTTCTAAAATTTCCATTTTGTTTTTCTTTATATCTTCTGTCTTTGCTAAGACATTTGTCTTTTTAAAATTTGTTTGGGGCATGTTTATAATTCCTCCCTGAAACTATTTATGACACTGTTAGTACTTATTGACTATATTTTGTTTTACTTCAGTACTGTAGATTAAACACAGGCCTTGTACATAGTAGGCATGCATTCCACCATTTGAACCATGTCCCTAGCTCTGTTGTATTTGTATTTGAGATAGGGTCTTTCCTTTTTTGGCCTTGACCTTAAGGTCCTCCTGCCTCTACCTCCTGATTAGCTAGGATTACATTCAGTTGCTACCACATATTTTTTTAATTGAGTTTGGGATCTTGTTTGGCATACAGTGAGAGTTTTGATTGAAATCTGGAAAGTTTAAAGCATTATTTTATGAAATATTGAATGTTATTTGAGTAATCTGTTTTGGCATTCTGGTTCCATGTTACATTTTGAAGGTTTGGTACTACCTCACACACTTTAGGGGGTATGTGGAGGTCCAGATTCTCTTGCACTAAGGAGGGAATGGGGTCCTTGTTATTTCCAACTTGGGCTAATGCCCTCACTTTCCACTTGGACCAGAGTGAAAGCATCCCAGTGAGGACAGGGAGGACTGTCACATTACCTCTGAATGAGGTTGGAAGACCAGGCTCTCACGTGAGACACACTGACTCCTTAAGAGCTCCACTGACATATGAAATCCACTGACATTATGACCTCCACTGACACATGAGCTCACCTAATAACCTCATAACCTCCACTGACACAATGACCTTCACTAGCACCATGATGTCTGCTGACACCATGACCTTCACTGACACTGTGACCTCTATAGACACCTCACCTCCCCTGACCCTACAGATATGCAGACCTGGGACCTGTGTGCTCCATTTGCCCATATACCTTGAGTCATGAAAGCAGCATGCATAAACTCCGAATGATCACTGAGGTCTCCTTGATATAGCCAATCCTGGGCCCTCTGGAATATCACACCTGCAGAGCAGTCTAGGATGTCTCCACTTTTATCCCCGACCACTTGTTCTAGAATGTCTCCATTTCCTGTCAAAGACAAAGAGGATTAGAATGAAAAAAATGCAAAAAGACTTTCTAAGCAATTGGATCCTAAAAGCAAGAAGGAGTAGCTACATTCATATAGAAACAAATAAATGAGTCAGAAGAGATAAAGTCGGTCATGTCATACTGACAAAAGGAACAATCCAGCAGAGAGATCATTGTTTACATCTACACACCAAATATCAGTATGTGCAGTTTCATAAAGCCAAGTCTACGGGACATAAAACAGAGATAGACCCTAACATAATAGTAGTGGTTTATTTAATAGCCCAATCTCACCAATAGAGAGATCACACCACAAAAAAAAAAATATATGAATAAACTTCAGAATTAAGTGACACCATGGATCTAATGGACTTAATAAACATCTGCACAATATTCCTCCCAATAATCAGAGAATAAACATTCTTGTCAACATTCTTCAAAACTTTGCCCTAAATAGATCATGTCTTGGGACATAAAGCAAGTCTTAACAAATATAAGAAAATTAAAATAATGTCCTGTATTTTATTAGACAGCAATGAAATAAAACTAGAAATCATTGACAACAGAAACTGCAGAAAATATCCAAAGATATGGAGATTGGTCATCAGAGAAATAAGATGGTAAATCAAAACATTCATAGATGCAAATGAAAATGAACGTTTGGGGAATATTTGAAAAATTGACTAAAGCAAATATATACATAAACTCCCTATTTTATGTTGTATACAATAAAATCCTCTTTTTCACACTGTAAACAAGGTTGGAATTCACTATCTTCACAAATAATATAACCATCATTATTACCTAACTGTAATTGCATCTCCCAAAATGAAACCCATACTTCTAGAACTCGCTCCACATTGATCCTACTTGCTTACCTTGGCAACCACAAAACTACTTTCTGTCTCTGCTTTTCATATTCTGTGATGTTTTCCTGGCTTTTACTTTCATTTAAGTTGTACTTTATCAGTGTTGATTACCATAGTGATGTTGATTTTGGGTTGACTTTCTTCATTACTTTTGTTAAATTGCTATGTACCCTTAGCTTGCTTTTTGCTTCCTCTGTTTTCTCCCTTTCTCTCTTCCCTCCCTCCCTTTTCCCTCCCACCCTCCCTCTCTTTCTTTCTGTCTCTTTCCTTCCTTCTTTCCTTCCTTCCTTCGTTCCTTTGTCACTTTCTTTCTCTTTCCAGGGTCCCTTTGTGTAAGTCAGACTATACTCAAACTCTTGATCTTCCTACAACAGTCTCCTGAATGATGGGATTTCTTGTGTGCACCATGACACTCAGCTTCACCTTAGCTTTCTATTTCACACTTTGATTCTGTTTTGTGGAAGTTCCACTTTCTTTTCAAAATTAATGTCAATACATTTGCACAAAAGTTTAATGTTTTTTGTAATTTTATTTTGTTGTCTTAGTTTACAAATTGTTCACCAATATTCCTTCCCTATTTCTTATAAAATAGTCCAAATATTCCATGGTTGTTCCATTTTATATTCTACATCACTTTTGAATGAAATAAGTTATTTCTAAGCAAATAGTTTTCCCCTTAAGAGATGTGCATGGGTTGAGGACCAAGTCTTTAACACTTGAGCTTTTGGGGGACACTGTAGACCAACTGTAGCACCATCCTTCACAGGGATTATGGTGTCTGTGAGTACTTCAAGTCACTTTTTCTCACTGCAACTTACAACTGCCAGTGCAGGGTTGTTTGTAATACATGTACCTATCCTCTACCTATGATTTGCAGATAAGTTGCTCTGTCTTTCCTACTTTTGGAGACTATATTTTAAGTTGGAGCCAAGAAAGTGTTCCCTACTGTGGGCTTATTATTATTATTATAGGAATGCTTGGTGATTTTCCATCACATTTCATATGCATTGAGGTGACCCATTCACCTTTTCTGAAGTTCATGGTCATAGGGATCTTCTCTGGCTGTCTTTCTTGTCTTGTATCTCATTTTAACTATTCTTTTGCCTTTCTGTCCTCATATTTGTAGCCAGATATTTAAAATTCTCTTAACTTTGCTGAAGATTGATTATTTAGTTCTCTTTTTTATTCTTGGGGTTCCTGAGATGAATTCTAGAAGAACTAGTATAAAAACATGACTCATTGTCATTATTAAAATGGACATTTCCAGTACTAGCTGGGGTTAACTTCACCTACAGCTAAAGAAAGAATAGTTAATTTTAGCATTTGCAATAAACACGTGCAATATCATCAAAGTAGATTATGTACTTTGAGTTTTATTCACACAGGATTATTTACTTGAAACAACTTACTAGACCCTATAGGAGTAATGACAGTTATTTATACGACATGTTTTCTAGGCTAGAGCTTAAGGCTTTAAGTGAGCATCCCATGGCTTACCTGAGATAAGACATAAACTTAAGCCTCTGTTACAATTGATGATGAAGCTACAAACTCAGACTGCATGAGTTGAAATCCCACCTTTAACTTTATCTGTGTGATATGGAACATTTACTGAAGATTTCCAATCTTCCAGATTGAAAAATGCTTTTAAAAATCTATTACTTGGGTTTTTGTGATAATGTAATGAAATGTACACAAAGTTTCTTATACAGTGACCTGCATATTACAGATGCCCAGTCCACATTCTCTTTTCTATAGGTAGCTGTTTAAATGTATTAGAACACACATATTCCAAACAATGAGTTAACTAATCAGAGAAATTGTTAGCAAACAATCATGTAGGAAGCAAATAATGTCAAGGCCCCTTTGAAGAACCTAAAACCAGCATTGACCTCTCCACATACGAGGCTATTTAGAAGCAGAAATTTGAAGGAAGAATTTTTTCTTCTCTCTGTATTGATTTTAGATCCTTTGAACATCTTTTCTATGCATTCCATCCCTGTGGCTGCCAGATGCATTCACACAGATACAGTCATTCTCCTTCATGCTTTAAAATCAGTGGTTTTAGCTTTGTAGTATAAAAAGAATAACAAACAACTTCAGGGTAAAATCCCTATCAAATGCACATTTTCCACCTTGTTTTGGGGATCAGCTCCAAGAATTCAACCATATTAGAGTTTTACTTAGGTTTGATTCTAATGGTTGGTTCTATTCCTTATAAATTATAGGATTATGTATAGTAATATGTATACATATATTTATATATTATATGTACACACACTCACACACATACTTGTGTGTGTGTATATATATATATATAATTTATATATATGTATGCATAGTTTCTTTAGCATTAAGAGGTGGGAGAAAATAATCAGGAGCAATTAGTCAAAACATTTCCTAAAAACTTGTTTAGCCTATTGACAGACACACACACTGGCCTACTCTGACCTATTACTCCTTGTTGTCAAAGTGAGTTAACATGTGAACTACAGGTCATGTGAAATGAGTTTAGATATACTTTGGAAATGGAGTCAGCAAACTTTTCTGGGTAATGGTGATGGGTAATATGGATGTGGTGATAGCTTTGAACCCTGTCAAATGCTAATCTGTTTTGTGTTTCAATCTCAACCCAAGTTAAAGTTCCTAAATGCAGCCATTGATTTGAACTGAGTTCCTGTAGGCAGTTCCAGCAGGCAAACCCAAAGTGTAGTCACTAATGGTAAATGCTAAGCAATCAAATAGAAACTTGCAAAAATAAGGTGATCCTTAAAAAACAAATTTCCCTCCAAAAAATAAGAGATTAAAAGCAACCATCCAAAAGATGTCCAAAAATCTGAGAAGAGAGGGGATTCCCCTTCTACTTATATCAGTGCATAGAAAATAACCTGTAGACAACCAGTCTGCTTCTTGTACTATGCTAAAGCTGCCTTATGAGAAACAATCATTCTGACATGCCCAGGGAAGAACATTGTCTTTTGTGTACTGGATGCTGCTAAGTTCTTGAGTCCCTAAGAAAAGACAATTAGAACTAGAAGAGGGACTTTTAAAGATTCTCAAAGAAAGAAATGTTCAAGGGGATGTGTGCAGAAGAGCCCCCTATGAGGAGCACAGTAGGAGCAAAATACAAATGTCCAGGTAGAATGAAGAAGTGAGGGCAAAGCATGAAAAAATGTTTCTGTGTATGTCAAATTCAGACCATGATTTGAGGAAGAAACAAGCAATCAAGAAGGCCCACAGAAAATAAACAGCCAATCAGCAAAATCCAGTTACCCATGACAGCCCCAAGCCCATAGGGGTACAACAGCAGTACTTCTTGGGTTCTCAGATGGCCACAGCCTCCTCTTAAGCAGCATCCTAGTAAACCTTTGCTTCTTTTATACTCTCACCTTGAAAAATTCTTTCACCAAGTCTTGGCTCCAAAATCCACAACAGTTTGTTGGCACTTTTTCATATTGGGACCTTCTGTAGTGCTACCCTTGAACTTGGAGGACAATTGTAGGTCTCATCCAGGGCCACTCACTGATGACACACAAAGGTCACCAGTGTCAGTAAACCATTGCCCTTAGGGATGAAAGTCCTGAGAAATCTGCAGACATTTAGGTGGAATGACCTCCTAATTATTGTGTGTCTCTATCCAGGGCATTTATCTGGTGAAACCCAAAGGCCACATGCCTTTGGACTATAATGGTGAACAGCCTGTCTCTAGTCTCCATTTCAAGTCTTCACTTCCATTACATGGTATAATAGACCCTGGTAGCACACCCTGGGCTAATCCATTTATGCTGTGGGTGCCTCCTTTTCTCTGCCTTTACTTTCGTTCAGTTTCACTTTTAAAATCTTTTTGACTTTCCTCAAATGACACCATCTCTGCCTTTTGAAAGACAGTCTGGTGCAGGCCTTGAAGCTCCCTCTTTATCCTTGGTGAGGATTACACATCTCAACTTCATTTCTGGGATTCCTCTCAACTCTGAGAGACCCACTTTTTCTCTGGGGTCCTCTGTCTAGCTGAGGATCAGAAGTAACACCTTGATCCCCCACAGATGTCTTCAGCTCCGTATCTTTTAGTGGGATGCTCCAAGGAGACTTAGGCACCCAAATCTTCCCTTGACAATGGGTGAAACCATCTCACCTCTGGATTACACGAAAAACAACATACCCGATCTTTGTTTGTAATTTGGTCTGGCCAACCTACAAACTGCTGGACCTGAAGGTCTGGTCTCTATACTGTACCCTCAATTATAATGTGATCCTCCAATTTGAACTTTTCTGCTGTAATTCCTCCAAGAAAACTGAGGTTCCCAATGTGCAGGCCTCAGTGTCCCTCTCACAGGGTGTGGACCTGTGGGAAGGATGCTGGATACATCTGGCCTGTCTCCTGGAACTTCTAAATTCTTAGGACATTCTAGGTGATCCCCATCTCTCTTCTGCTCCACCCTACCCCCTTGAGAGTACCCTGATCTTTCTTCCCCCCTCTTTCTGCCACTGTTCTTGTGGGTTTTCCTCATCTACCTTTCAGGACTGGTCTGTCTGTCACTAGTCAGAAAAGTGGCTCATGATTATGTTTTAATGGGAGAAATTCTCCTTATTTAAAACTCTACATAGGTCCAGTGGATCCTCTTCTTACGCTGATGTTTCCCAAGGAATTAAACCCTTCTCCTTGTTTTCTCTCCTCTGGAAACATCTGACTCTGTGCCTGTACTGATCTAACCTCCTGGACTTTTGCCATTCTGTCCTCTATGCCGAAGGAAAGCGTTGGCCCAGTGTGGCTTGATTGCTATTCTCAGGCACGTGTGTCAGTGTGCGTGTATAATGATTCAAGCCCAGGCTGTTCACAGGTCTCCCATTTGTCTTACCTCATGAGAAATTAGATAAAATTCTCCAGGCTTCTCTAGGGGAATCTCTCCCAATCTTTGCGGTTCATCCTTGATGTATAGGTTTCCTTTATCTTGCAGTATTAAGGGGATTTATGTGAAAAGTGTCATCTAGATTAGCAGCATCAGAGCAAGCACTTCTGAGTTTGAGAGAGCCCCTTAAACTGTCCCCTTCAGCCTTTGGGGGTCCAAACAAAAAAGAAAAGAAAATCCTATTTGTTCTGTTTTGGTATTCCCTGTTTGACATGAGTTTCTATTCTGTCTAAAAGCCCTTTGGAAAAATCTTGTAGGTCCATGTAAACTTTCCAAGACTGAAAAGGAAGGGGCAGGAAAATGTGCCTGGCCCCACCAGTGGGGACACCATGCCTCCTCCAGCTATCCAACTCCACAGCTACCACTTCCACTATGAAGTTTTCTGTGACAAAAGGCATAAGGTCCTCATTCAGATTGTGCTAAACTGAACTGTATTCCTACTTACTATGTGTTCCTCTAGGTTTCCTTCCTGCCTATTTGAAATTCCTTTTTCCCACAGGGGAAGGAGAGGAGTCCTGATCCCCTTCAAGTCAATGTCACTTCAGGTTATGAGTTAGTGTGACAGATATATGGTCGAATTTAATGCACTGATGTAGAACTAGCACCTAAATCTCAATGCTTCATGAATATTGGAATATTCTTCTGATCTTAATAACATTTGCAAAAAAAAACTGGCTTAAAGGAATGATTCTTCATTTTATCAAGATAACTGCCTACATTTCTGGCAGATTTTGTTAGGCTTTTGACAGCTTAGAAAATTGAGTCTTAACAGAGTAGGGGTTCATTTGAATGTCTGTTTCTGTCAAAGTCTTTTAATGACCACTTTATAAATGAGGTGAAATAAACAACTATGATTTATAACCAAAGTTTTCATTTTTACCCACACCACCTAGTATCTTACCTAGCCTCACATTCTATTATTTTACTACAAAGCTGAAACTATATTTTTATATTACATCTGTCTAGCTATGATGCTAGTCATTGCTGGATTGTTGTATATTAAATGTATTTATGTTCTCCATTGTAAATGTAGAAGACTTGAAATGCAAACTTTATTAAATCATCTTAGTAAGTTTGTGTCCTCAATACTACAACTGTTAGTAATGCCAGCCTTTTGCAGGATTATGTCTAAGTGTTCCTAATTGTAATAAGGAGACATCTATGGTGCTAACATTAGAATGTTGATCATAATTATTATCCTAAAATGCTACATGCAATGCAAATGACTAGACCGTTATGTCAGTTGCTAAACTTTTGTCTTTTGTCATTACATTTTTTTATCCTTCTCTGAAGTATTTTCAGTCAGGCTCATAGAGGAGGACTCCTACAAATACTTATATGTCAAATGAGTTAGCTTTAAATATTTGCTTTTGTTGGGTTTATTTTGTATTTTTTTGGTAAAATTTTATAACTGCTCTCTGTTGACATTTTGCAGAGATATAACTTTTAACAATAGCAACTTGAACAGCATTTTTAAAAAAACTAAGACATAAACTACAGAACAGATATAATTAGAGTTAAGAATGAACTCTAGCAAGCCAGCCTGAGATCAACTTCTTTTAAACCTCTCTGTTGCTTAAATTTTGCTGAAAGTGTTTTATTGGCACTGACACCCACCTGGAAGGCCTGTCACTTCCCCTCTAATGTGACATAAGATAAGATCAGTTAAAAGAGATATCTCATCCCAGAAATAAGGAAAGTCTTTCAAGTATGAACCTTATCCTGGTGATAAGGGACTGTTAAAGCCAAACCACAGGGTGGTTACTTGGCAGATATCATCATAAAAAACTGTTGAGAGAAAAAGAATTTGGAAAAAAAGACATTCTGACAAGAGGCGAAGTTATTAGAATCCCAACAGGGTCATTTGTGCCACACCATTCAAAAGTAACTAAAGAAAAGAGGTTGTGAAGGAATGGTTCCTAAGCATGGCTATCTGATGGCAATGAAAACCCATGCCTGTACCTTCAAACTAGACAAAACCTATACCCTTTCCTTTCTATTGCCTGCCATTTCTATAGCTCCAGGAAAACCCCACATTTTCCTCCCTATGTATGGACATTCATTTCTGTCTTAGAAACAGAAGGGCTATCCAATTTATACCTCTACTATTTAGGCTTTAGAATTACATTACAGATAGGGACATGAACATACAAAAACCTATCACTAGAGATTTCTCATATTGCAGATTACCATAACTCAAACCCATACTGATTTATAGGGATACACTGGCAAATATCGATTATCCTACAGAAAAAAGAAATTTAGATATGCTTGCTGCTTCCAAGGGGGACCTATGCTATGCTTGGGAAAGGTTGCTGCCCTTGGATTAATAAATCAGGATAGGTTCAAACTAACTCAGCAGGCCTCTCAATGTAGAAAACAGGCCACTCAAGGATGGCTCTCATGTAAGAACATGTTGTCTTGGTTTTCCTGGCTCCTCCATTTCTTGGGACCGTGTGTTTCCCTATTTCTTCTCCTCTTTATTGCACCTTTCATCATTAATAGTCTCACCAAGTTTGTTTCCTCTTGTCTCCAGGCCATAAATCTACAGATGATTTTACAACGTGGATTTCAATTAATACCATTTATCATCTCAGTGCCTCTCAGTCCCATGGACCAGACTTCCATAGAATTTTATTCCAGTACTCAACTGGACCCCATTGTGTCCCCAGAGCCTTTCTCTTAACCTTCTTCCAAAACAACAAACAAATAGGCATAGACATCCCTACCAACTTGTTCAGCTTGAAGCAAATCCAAAAGATGATCATTTGTCACAGTGAAACCAGGGTTGATTTTGTTCTTCTGTCAGAAGGAATGTGGAGGCATGTCTCCTTTAAGGGGGCACCAGGGGACCAAGATACTGTGGTCCAGGTGGAATGAGGGAGTGTGAAAGAATGTGAACAATTTCCATGTGTTCAAAATTTAAACCATGACCCAAGGAAGAACCAACTAATGAACAAAACCCATTAAAAAAGAGACAATCATCAAAATCCAAAGCTACCCCATAAAAGCCTGCCCCCATGCCTACAGCAGCACATCAGCAGTATGCCTGAGCTGTACTGATTCTGTTGAAGCAGCATCCTCATAAATCATTGCTTTCCCTACTCCCTTGCCTCACTAAATTCTTTTATGCAATTGCTAGTTACCTTGACTTAATCATTCCACATCACATACAAATATAAAAATGATCATATTGAACCCCATAAAATTGTACTTAAAAAGAAAAGCCCATTATAAGGGTAAGCAAAGCCCTGAGTTTGAACCTCCATATTGTCAAAACAAAACAAAACAAAACAAAAAACCCTAAAACCAAAAGCTAATTAGATGTTTGAAACAACTTATTGAAGTTGAGTGCTTTGACAAATGTTTTAAAGGATATTGTAAAATCATTTTTAAAAATGTTCCCTCCTCCAGCTGACATTATTGCCCTTTTGGTAACACCTCAGAATGATGTTTTCCCTAATATTGGTGTCTATTTTACTTTGGGTAAGCATTGACTTAGCACACTTCCTCTCCTGCCCAATCCATATTTTGATCAGAAGTGTTCAGTTTTAAACATTACAATTTTAGCTTGTTTGTTTCTCTTTCCAGATGGATATGCTGTTTACATGTTTTGATTACATAGGTCTGCAAGATACCTGGGATAAAGTGTTCAACTGTTTTAGAGCCACCTCTCAATAGAGAGAACATAATATAATCATTGGACTCCTTAAAAATAATAATGATGAGTTTGTGTTCTTTCTAAAAGAAGAATTTTATTATTAAAATGATAGGTTAAAAAACTAAGCCATAAGCAATATATAAAGTTAATTAGTTGGCCTATTTTTAGTAATAAGGTGCTATCAAAGATGAGATTAGGTGGTAATATTTATTTCTATAAAAATGGGAAACTAGTTTATTCTACTTTGTTCTGTGATTCATTTCAAAACTAATTTTTTTCCCTCTCTCTATGAAAAAATTCCATCAACATTTTGCAACTGATTTCTTACCTAGAATACAGAAATGCTATTTATCTGAGGTGATTTTAAAAAATCCCAACCAGAAATTAACCATTATTCCTTTTAGACAGGATAGTAGGGTGAGTTAAAAGGAAACTAAAAATATATATATATAAAATTAAGCCTTGTTCAGGGGCTGATACACAACCAGAAAATAAGGCTGAAATTACTAAATATGAAAGGAATTTAGTCAACAGTTCAGGAGTGTACAGAACCTTATTCTTTCCATCACCCTCTGTTCATTTTGAGATGTCAAATGAGATATGCTGCTGCTAATGGATTAATTTTTTGTCCAGGAATAAAAAATGCTTGGTTTTTGTAAATCTGTACCTGGAAAGAAAAAAGAGCTATAAATAATAGACACAACTGTATTACAAGGCCCTTTGACTGATAATATCCAGGCTTGAGTGATAGTAAAAAAACAGGTTAAATGGAAGTTTCTAGATGTCCATACAATCAGGTGACCAATTCTGCTTTGTGTTTTCATCTCTAGTACCTCCACTTTTTTCATAGGGTCATTTGTACTATTGTTTTCAAGTCTATTGATGCTGTCTTCAACTCCATTCTTCTTTAGAGCCAATCAATTGAGGGATTATCATTATTAGTATTATTATTGCAATTGTGTTGTTTAGTTCTAAATTTTCCAGTTGATTTTCATTATATCTCCTTTCCTTTGTTCAAAATTTTTTTCATTTGTTTCAAGTGTCTGCTGTTTCTCATTGAAGAAACTTGTGATGACTGCTTTAAAAATAATGCCAGACAATTCTACCATTTTTTCCATTTTGTTATTGACTTTTGTTTGTTTGTTTCATTTGAGATCTTCTTGTTTCCTGGACAGTTGTGTGAGTTTCAAATGATGGTTGGAAATTTTGGCATTATATTATGAGGTTAAGTTGTATTTAAATCCTTTATGTAGCTGGATTAGCTACCACTATGGCTAGGGAAGGAGAAATCAACCTCATTACTGCTAATTACTAGATGCATATGAGGCACCTCCTTATGAGGGTTTTTCTTTATTGTTGGCCAATGCTTTGGACCCTGGCTCCAAACATGAGCTTCACTGATACACTGGCTGAGAACAGTAAGAATACCTCATTAATCTGTTCACCAAAACATGGAATGGGGTGTTCTTGTTTTGGTGAGAGACTGTGTTAAAGGAATTGATTTCCAGTCTCACCTGCTCAAATTTATGTGGTGAAGTCTTAACCCCTAAGGTATATATTGGATGATAGGTCCTTTAAGTAGGCAATTAAGGTTTGATGATGCTGTAGATTTGGAACCATAATCTGTTAAGCCTGGTATGCTCACAATAAAATTGAGATGCCAAAAAGCACACTCTTCCTGTTTGTGGATAGAGAAAAGAACATGTGAAGATAGAGAAGTTTGCTGCCTTCAAACCATAAAGAGCTGGTTCATCAAAAATGACTCTAAGGACACCTCAAACTTAGACTTACAGCTTCTAGAACTGTGTGAAAATGATTTTATATTGTTTAAGTCATGCAGTCTGTAGTTTATGCCCAGTCTAGTAGTTGAGTATAGATTTTCCAGCTGAGAAGTTGGGAGCTTCCATAACAAATAATGAAACTGTGAAAGTGTTTTTGGAAGTTATTGATAAGTAAAGGTTAAAAGAGTTCTGGGGTACATCCTAGAAAAATCCTTGACTACCTCGCAGAGCCTTTTGGTAGAAATGTGACATTTACATGGAACAGGTCTTGCCTAGCTTGTGCAAGACCCTGGATTCCATTCCCAGCACTGAAAAAACAAAGATACATCACTAATACTGTTGCTTCTGGTGAGGTATCTGATGGAAATGTGGAATACACGTTAGAAACTTTGGGGAAAATTCATCCTTTTCATCCTATCAGGAAAAGTCATAAAAGGATAGAGAATTGGTTGAATTATGCTCTGGTGTTTTGTGATAGAACTTTTCAATGATGAAACTGAATATCAAGTTGAAGATATTTATAAACAGAGTATTTAAAGTATAATATGTAGCCTGTTTCTTCTCACTGCTCTTAGTATACTGTGAAAGAAAATAGACAGATTGGTGGATGGAGCTGGCACAAAGAAGAATGGAGCTATACCATCACTCAAATATACTAAGGGGTGGGCAGTCTTCAAAGTCATGGGATAATGCTGTAGCTCTTATGCTCTGAAAGGGCAGAGAGCCAATCAAAGAGGACTATTCTCAAGTCTTGAGATCTCATGGAATTTTTCCTTTAAGATTTTAGACTTGCTTGAGGCCTGAAATATTTTTCTTTTTTCCTGTTTCTTTCTTTGGGAATGGAATTCTGCCCATCCTAGTCCAACTGTACTTTTGTATTTCAGATGCATATAATTTGTCAGGTCCCATAACTTCATAGTTCAAGAGGAGTTTTGCTGGTGGATGAATCATATCTCAATTCTCATCCATACCTCATCTAGACAATATTTAGATGAGATTTGTATGTTGAATTAAAAGTGACATGGGTTCAGACTTTGGAGTTATTGAGATGTAGAGGGTTTATTTTACATATCAGGAGGATAGGCATTTTTGGGTGGAGGCAGGAAATAGAACATTATGGACTGAATTGTGTCACTTACATTCATATGTTGAAACCTTAACAATATGACTGTATTTGAATTTAGGGCTTTAGGGGAGGAAAAGTTAATGATGTCATAAGCTTAGTCCTAATCTGATACTTTTGATGTCTTTATAAGAAAAGGAGTTATGAAAGAGCTCTCTATTGCTGAATTTGCAGAAAAGTGAAGCTGAGTGAGGACAAAGAAAGAAGGTGGCCATCTGTAAGCCAGGAAGAATGACCTCACCAGAAATCAATCATAATGGCACCTCAATCTTAGACATGCAGCCTCTTTGAACTAAGAAAAGAAACTTCTATTTTTTAATTCACCCAGCCTGTGGTATTTTGTTATGGCAACCTAAGTAGACTGTACAGGTGGAAAATGCCCCAATGACACAGGATATATTAGGGAAAATCGGGGAAGGGAATCAAAACCCAGAAATGAATAAAAAGCACTGCATCAATGAATAACTTGATTAGAAGCATACATGCCTTTCTCTTATTTCTCACAATACCTCACTAACCTGTAACATATGTAGAAAAACACTCCCTATGGCCTTGCCCAGGTGATTATTTTGCCCTGAAGTGGACAAACATAACTTAAAGAATGATATTTATGGCGGGAAGGGATGAGGTATTTGGTAAAATGACTCCTTTGATCTCAAAAATACTTGCAATAGAGAAATATTCATCTTGAAAGTATCTGGTGAAGTTGATTCTTTATTAAAACAGATGCTCAATGAAAACAGACAACTACAGCATAGTAATCCAGAATTAGTAAAAGTAACCAGACTTAAAACCTCTGGGCTAATTGACAATATCAAAATAAGCAAAAATGACTGAAATGCACCAGGTGTAAAAACAAAAAAAAAACCACTTATCTAAAGGATTGGTTAAACTAAATCCCCTGGTCTACTTTCCCAGCATAAATACCCCTAAAGTTAAATGCTCAGTATGCCTCTTTTCAGGAGTGCCCACACCTGTGTCTGGGTGTGCACTCTCCTTTCCTTTGCTTGGTTTTACTAATAAAGCTCTACCAATTTATCACTTCCTGCATATTTTGTCCTAAAGTTCATTTCTGTGGTCAAACAAAAGGACAAATACAATGAGTTGAGGTCCTTATCCTTTGGGGAAACTTACATAGACCCCCAACTCTGCTGACACTCACTCTTCATAGGTACCTTCTTACTTCATGCAGAGGTAGGGGGAAGAACAGCTTATTACTGCTGGGCCATGGTGGAAGTTTATACTTATTAGTGGCCTCCAGGTGACTTTTTGATGAGTACCTCCTTGTGCTGGGGTATAGTATATTGAGGTCAGGAGATTAGGTTTCTCACTTGGCCTTTACTAGAGAAGTACTGTAGTCAACTCTTGGTATCCATGAGGGTTTCTTGTAGGACCCCCTACATATACCAAAACCTATGGATTCTCAAGTCTCAAATAAAAGGGTAAGGTATTTGCATATAACCTATAACATCATCCTTTATACTTTAAATCATGTTTAGATTACTTATGATACTTAAGTACTAGGTGACTTTTTGCAATATGATATATGTATTTTTAGGGAATAATAAATAAAAAAACCTTCATACTTGTTCAGTACAGATGTACTATTTTTCTGAACATTTTCAATCAGCAGTTGGCTGAATTTACCCATGTGGAAACTGAGAGTTTGGAGGCTGAAAGTACTTTCATTTTCTTTGTGGTTTGGCTGTGGTTATGTTACTACATGAAATGTTCCTTTCCTACCACCTTACCTGCTTCCTTATCATTTTGGAATGAGCTGGTTTTCTGGGTATTTTGTTTGTTGGTGCTGTTTGCCAATTGGACTGTTAGTCATTTCGGCTCTGGGTCTGGTGTACATGATGAGTAAAGAAAACTCAGGGAACTCATAACTGTATCTTTTTTTAGGTGCTAATGCCCCTTTGAGTCTGTTGTTCCATCTTTGAATTTTCTTAGATTTATTTTCTATATGTTTTCCAAGAATTGTAGATGTCCTACCAGGAGAGACAGTACCTTTGCCAGCTTTCACAGGAAGTCCTAAAAACTATTTTTCATTTCATACATTGAGATTTTCAAGTATTCTGAATTTCTCTGTTTGGAATCCTCAGTTGTCTACTCAGCTTTCCTATCTGTTTCTTCTAACTCGTTAGCACATTTAATAGCAATTAATACATTTTTTCTCTATCATGATTCATGCTTTCTTGAATCTATGCAAATTAAATAACACAGAGATTGTTTTTCCAATGTGTGTGTGAAGTAATACAGTAGGGATGCACATCCAGGGTAACAGGCTGATTTGGGGCCAGTCACAAGTTGAGCAGGTTGACTTCCCTCCTTCTCTCCCTTCCTCCTTTTCTTCCCTCCTCTCCCTCTTCAATTTCTTCCTCCCTCTCTTTCTTTTCTTTGAAGGTACTGTGGTTTGAACTCAGGGTGTGGTGCTTGCTAGGCCTTGAGCACTCCCCAGTCTATTTATTTGCAGTTTGATTTTCAGATAGGTTCTCATGTTAACTTTACTTGCTTGTCTCAGACCTTTCTCTGCCTTCCAAGATCTCTGCTTGGGAATACAAATGTGCACCACCATGCCTTTAACCTTTTAAAGAGATATTGATCAGGGGTTAAACTAAGGGAGACCCTGTTTTCACCTTTTCTTTAAGGTAAGCCAGTGCTTCTCTCCTTCTGGGTCCTAAGTCCAGGTATTAGAAAACTATAAGATTCTTGCTATTTTTTAAATCCTTTACCAGGTTCTGTTTGCTTAGCAAATTTTCATATTGGAGGTTTGAATGGCAGGAATGTTCATTTGGGTGTTTGGAATTACATATTTATTTTTTAAAAATGCAGCTGGAATTCTTGTTCTGGAAAAATTTCCCTAACTAGACACAACTTCTTTCCTTACCTATTTCCAGGCCAGGTAGACCTATGAATTAAGCCATGCTTATCTTAAATGAGCTCACTCATCTCTAGAATTCAGTCATTTAGACATTTTGTGTATAAATCTTTTATAACACATTGCTGATTTCAAAAAATAATACTTTTTAAAAAATTAATTAGAGTTATCCTTTTTCTTTTATGGGAATAATTGTCTTATATGATCCTGTAGGACTCCCTGCTCTCCTTGACTGAAGGAAGGACACCATTTTTCTCAGTAGTACACAGAGCAACCTCTTGTCTGGAATATGGCAGACATTAAACAGACTCAAGTTTGAGCAGGACTTCCCTTTATCTGTGCTTCCTATGTTCTATCCATTTTCAAATGTACCTTGTACCCTTTATGAAGAGCAAAGGTGTTTGTTGCTTGCTGGAATATTGAGAAACACTGAAACAATGCAAACATGGTTACCTTCGATAAAAGAGCCATGATAAAATAACAGGTATAGCTGTCTGCCCTGCCCCAATGGCCTTCCTGATAATGTCCAGCACCGTCCCCCATTTCCCCTTTGCAGTTAGTTTTTCCAACGACCATCCCCCTCCAAGCTCCCTTTTCCCACTACAGGATGCTTAAAACCCCAGCCTGTAAGAAAGGAATGTTCTCACCCCTCTCAGAGTGTTACTCTGATGGCTGAGGGTCCCTCTCAGGTCTCCTCTCCCTAATAAAACCTGCTGCTTGCAAAGATCACAGATTCTTTCTCGGTCTCTCTCTCTTGCTTCTTCATTTTCCTTTCATTGCTTACTAAGTAAACATTCATGTTCTTAGTAATGAGTTTAGTGAGATCACACACACAAGGATTTGGATAAATTTATTAGGGCTTAGGGACAGGACACAAGAGATGTGAATCTAAATCTTGGCATTCATCAGACTTATCATAAGCCTTGAGCATACACCTTCAACTAATGGTTAGAAAAGTATATGATCTTAATTGTACAAATTCTGTGTGCTGAAATGTTCATTTAGCTTGGCAAATCTTTTTTTGTTTGCTTGTTTTTCATTTTTATTAGCATATATTCACTTTACAGGGAGGATTTACTGTGTTAATTCTGAATAGCCTTACCTTGTATATTGGTTAGATTGCCCCAGCATCTGCCCCTGGCAAACCCCTTTCTGCCCCCACTTAAATCAATTGTGAGAGGTTTCATCATTCTGCTTCATATATGTATATGAAGCCCATCAACCACATCCCTCACCTTCATCTCCTTCATTCACCCTGCCTCCTCCCACAAGTACTCCCCCCCCACTATAGCTATTTTACCATCCTTTCCATTTTAATTCTAAGGTCAATGTTCAAAGGAGTTTCTAAATGTATCCCAGATATGAATATATTTAACTTTGTTCAGTTCAACCTCCTCTGTTATTCTCTTTTACCTCTTCCCTTTCAACTCCATTATTCAACATATCCTCACATACCCTTATGTTCTGTACCTGCAAAGATGTAATGAATTTTGATGTTTTTGATGCTCTATTGTTCTCTTTTCCTTTTTACCTTCACCTGAATGCTAGAGTAGTTCCACTATTATAGACTTGTTCTACATATAAAGGAGTATAAGTCTGTGTTTGTTTTTGTGTATATGTTTATTTTTTGGATCTGTGTTGTACATATGAGAAGAAACATGTGACTTTTGACTTTCTGAATCTGGCTTACTTAATATAATGTCCTCCAATTCCATCCACTTGTCTTCAAACCACATAGTTTCCTTCTTTCTTATGGATGAATAAAACTCCATTGTAAACATACATACCACATTTTCTTAATCCATTCATCAGTTGTAGGGAATCTGAGTTGTTTCCATAGCTTGGCTATTGTGAACAGTGCTGCAGTAAAATTACTAAGTAAATGTGTATGTGAACTTGGTGCTAAGGTATGAAGAACAGGGTTTATTTATATGAATGAAAGTTTTAAATAATGAAATAGATTTTAAAAATATTCTGCCTATGTCCATTTTAAAATTCTGCATCTTATTTCAGAGTACAATATTTGCATTTCTTCTTACTGTGCTAAAGGAATACAGTAACCACACCAAGTGGTAATGAAAAGGGTATGTATTGCATACACTGAGAGTACAGGTTGTATGGAGAGCTAAATGCAAATATTTGTTTCTCTGTAGTTAAAAATAATGGAGAGTTAAAGCAAGATATTTTCCTGTCTTCTACTTGATTGTCATTTTTGAATAAATGTGAAAACATGGGTAACTAATATATTACCAAAGTGAATTATCTTGATTTATTATTGGATTGAGTGTGGATTCAGAATAATTTATGTGCCAGTATTCCATAATAAGAATTGACGTTTACCATTATAGCAAGCCTAAAAAATCTGGAATAATCAAAGCAAATGATAATAGTACAATCAGGAGAGGTGTGTTTCCTCAATAGTATATTTTAAAGTCTTAAGTCCTGGTTCCTCAGAATGTGATTGGATTTGGAGACAGGAATGCTGTAGAGTTTATTCAGCTTAATGAGTCCCTTATGTAATGTCCTAATCTCATCTGACACCTGAGCTTTTGAGAAGAGGAGATTAAGAGGGACATCAGATACAGAGGAAGCAAGAAGGCACCATGTACAAACAGAGACAACCAAACATGCTACACCTTGGCCTAGGACTTGCAGTCTCCTGAGCTGTGAGATAAGAGTGTTTTGTTATTCAAGCCATTTAGTCTTTCGTATTTTTCAATGAAGTCCCAGAAACTAATGCAATCATCTTTGCTCTATTTTATTATTTATGAAATTGGCTTTGTTTGAGTGTGGAGGCCCAGACCTGTGATCCTAGCACTTGAGAGGCTGATGCCAGAGAATGGAGAGTTTGAAGTCAGCCTGAGCTACATATTGAAATGCAATTTTGAAAAAAAAAAATTAAAGAAAAAAGAAACTGGCTTTAATGATTCTGAAAATAAAAAACTCTTGGTTTCATGCTTAACTGTTGGTAATGATAAATCCTTCTGGATTTGAACCTGTCATGTAGACACACATATACACATATACATGTGGAGATGCGTACATATGTCCATATGTGAACACATGTATGTATATTCTTATATACACATATTTATGGAGATGGAGAATTATTTTTTAATAAAAAGAAATAATCTAATCTATGTTCTTACACATTTTATGCTTTGTTGTTTTTATTATTATATCATCTAATATTCATAGTATATACATATATTTATGTAATATCAATAAATATTTACATCCTGGTTTCATTTCAATACATGCTATTGGATAACATAAGTATTAAAGCAATTTCTTGCTGTTGGATGGAATTAAGACTTATTCAATAACTCATTATCTAAGCAAAGCTGTAACAAATGGAAGTTTATTGATTGGCTCAGTGCCTACCTAGCATGCATGAAGCTCTGAGTCCAAATCCCAATAAGGCCAAACAAAAAAGAAAATGCTAAATGCAATTGCATTTTTACATACATTTGCCATACTTTTTCAACAAAGAATAAAATTGCTAGTGGTGAAAGTCTTGGGGCAAAAGTCATGCATATCTTAAAGTCTTTTGATGTATTACCATGGGACCTTTAACAAAACATATAACTTCACAAACATCAGAAGTGGCTTATTTATTTAAAAAATAACCCTTTAATACTGGATAAAGTCTCTATGTTCTGTATAGCACTGTTTAATGAACCTAAATTTCTATTAACTAGTATCCATGCACTTACTCCATAAAATTTTAATTTATTAATTGTATGCTGCTTCTCATGACTTACATGAGATCACAAATCTGTTTTTGATGCCTGCCTCTTCAATGGGAACATTTAAAATCTTTGTTAAGTTTATTTTCTTTAATTCTTAACATTTAGCTATTTTGTGGTTTCCAGTTTCTTTCATCAATTTAACTTTGGCTTTATTTTTTCCCCCCACAGGGATATGTTTCTCCTTCTTTTACTTCCCAAGGAAATTATAAGTAAGATTGTTTTTCAGAACACCTATTTCCTCATGCAGCATATGTGGTCCCTTTGTTCTCTCCACTGTTAATCAGGCAAAATAACTTGAACTTGGCTTGAGGTAGTTCTAATTAACTAAACAAATCCATGGTAGCATAAATGCATCCTCCATGTCCTTCTTACTTGTCTTCCTAGTTGTGCAGGAAAAGATCAGCAGCATGTTTTCCCTTGCATATTTACTGACATTGAGCCAGTGAGGTGGACCTTGGGGCTGGGCCCTGGATGGTGGAGACATGCACCTTCATAGCTTCTGAAACCCTGTGTGTCTGGTGAACTGCAGTGAAAGTCTGAGGCCTTACGCACACATCTGTTACCCCTAAGACACTGGCTGGTTGCAGGAGCTCTACATAGGGCAGGAGACTAAAGCTAAGACCAACTTCTCAACAGAGCAGGAGTAGCATCTCCTCTTGCATGTAAAGACCTAACAAAGAGATTGCTCAGAGAACATAAGGGTCTTTAAAGATGCTCACTGGAGTTCTAGACAATTGATAATACTCTTTCCAAAGTGAAAGTAAAATAAAGACATTTTTAGACCAACAGTTTCAAGTGTTTAAAAAAATAGTTTATCCAAATTTTTTAAATAAATGTTCATTTATCTTAGTAATTCCATTATATGTGAATGAATTGAATACTCAATGTACTCAAAGCACTCATATTGGAAATAAGGGAAAACAAACAAAAAATGCACATCAGAATGATGTAGTTTATAAGAGAGGAATAATGAATACAAGGACCCAGAAATGTTAAACGCATTATTAGGAAAATAGATTTTACCGGGGAACATTACCCAAAATGATGCAACTATGGTAACATTAGACAAAGTAGACTTTAAAACATTCAAAAATAAGTTACTAGAAAATGTTAAACAGAACTATGCCAAGATTAGAATTCTTAAATATTAGAAATATGGTGTGATGGTTAATTTTATGCAGCAACTTAACTGGGCTAAATAACATGTAGCTGGTAAACCATTACTGTGAGTGTGTCTCTGGAATAGATTAACATTTGAATCCCTGGAAGGAGGAAGTAGGTACATCCTCATGAAAGTGGCAAAGGCCTGAAGAGAACAAAAGAGGAAGAGAGAATTCGTTCTCTCTGCCTGAGCTGAGACCTTCACCTCTCCTGGTTTGGGACACCAATATTTCTCATTCTTGGTCCTTTTGGACTCAGACCAGGACTTACTTCTTTGTTTTTCCTGGATTTCAAGCCTTGGGGTTTGGATTGGGAGGACAGCACCAGCTTTCCTTGGTCTCCAGATGGTACAGGTCAGATTGTGGGACACTTTGACCTTCGGAATCATGTGAGCTAATTCCTTTGGTAAATCTTTTTCTATACATCTAATGTATTGTGCTGTTCTGTTTCCCAGAAAATCTTAATTAATGCATATATGTGCATTTATATATGTAAGTATTAGTATAATGAGTATGGAATAATCTCTGATGGACCAATAGACTAATACCCATGCTACATAAGAGGGCTTACAAATAGGAAAAGATAAGGCAGTGGGGAAAAAGGAGCAGGAGCCCTTTCCCAGCAGAGTATATCTTAGTAGCCAACAATAATTTTGAAAGTTCTGTCAATTACATTAATCAGAACACTATGTAAATTAAAATACATTGCAATATGATTCCATATCCACCAGAAGACTGAAATTTAAAAAGACACAAAACACTAAGTTTGAAGAGCATGTAACACAACCAGAACACTCAAACTTTTCTGTTGGAATTGTTACTTGGCTCAACCACTTCGAATGACAATTTAATAGCTTCCACTGATGCAGAACACAGCCCATGTTCTGACTTAGCGCTATTGGAAATGGTTGGAAACTTAAAGTGGGTAAGCAAATTAAGATGCCATATTAAACAACAATAAGGATGAATGCATGACACATATCAACAGAACAAATGTATTTGTATGGTAGTTGTAGGGGAATCTTCTAAACATTATGTTAAAGAAAAGATTACAGACAAGAAAGAGCACATAGGATAGGATTAAATTTAAATGATGTTAAATAATAAAATAGCCCAAATTTATTCATGAATAAGGAAGTCAATAATGGTTATCTTTCAGGGAATAAAATAGAGAAAAGAAATGTACATAATATGAGCTTGTGGGATATTATTTTTGTTCTGTTTCTAGAATTTATACTTTTACAGATGCATTGAGTTTAAAAATTAATCAAGTTGTGCACTTATAATTTGTGAAGAGTACTGCATATATGTTATAAATCAATAAAATGTAAATTAATTTCTATAAAAGTCACTCTCTCTTGCCAATTCTTGGAGCATCATAAACGTGGCAGTAACTACTTAGAGCCAGACTGTATAGGCAAATAAATTAAGAGACTCAGATTTATATTCCCTGCCCATGTTTTAAGCATTCTGTTTGTGTTTTTATCTCAGGCAAATGTTAAAATTTATGTATGGGAGGGAAAGAAGCCTGTAATACTTCACTAGTGACCTCATGCCTGACAGTGGAAATCCAATAATCAGCTCCTGCACATTTCTGTGCAACTAGTAAATAATTTATTCAGTAGGAATAAATTTAAATGATAAAGTAGATTTTAATAAATTTTGTATTTCCTGTTGTATTCAAGTACAGTTTTAGTATGTGACAAAGATGTAGCACATGGTATGAAGTGTTTATATATTTTTTAAGAATGATGAGTTCCAAAATGTAAAACAATATCTCATGTTCTCATTCTTAGTGACTCATAAAGATTAATTACTTCCTCAAAACAGAGTGTTATGCTGGTTTCATTGCTCTCTTTAAGAAATAAAGTGTATGGTAAGCCCAAGTGGAGATGACAAATAAGATGTGTCCTTACAGATGATTTATGCAAGACAGTCCTCTCGATGGCCTTATACTAACCCAGTTTTCCCTATATCTCTCTGTAGTTTTCAAGTACAAATGTAGAATGTTCTGGAAAGGCAGCACCCTGAAATGGGACTTGGGGCTACCTCACAATATGCTCATAGGATGTCCTCCAATCATGTAGCTTAGTATGTCACAAAGTCCTCTGGGTATAAAATCCAAGGTGGGCTGCCTTTTGAGGCTTCCAGCTGCCGTACAAGAGGGGCAAGAACAGTTGAGACTCCAACTACCTCTTTCCCGAGCCTCAGGGACCAGCTCACCATGAGCCCTACTCTTCTGTGGTCCATCCTGCCTTATGTTGGTGCTAAATCTGCTTCATGTCGCATTCTGTGTTTCAGGGTTCAACAGGCTCAGCAAGCTGGTAATCAGCACAAGAGATGCTGCTTTGAAATTAACAGTAAAGACAAATTAGATATGTTTACCTAAGGGCCATTATTTCTGAGTGGCTGGTTAGGTGGATCACATGGAATATGACTGTAAAATAAGAAATATTGATATTTATAGGATGGGAGATTGATTAATCCAATGTTTCAAGATACTGAAGATCTCTCAAGTTCTGTTATGCAATTTTTTTAACTAGGAAGATAGTTTTTCTTTCTTTTGCGTTTAAATCAGAATTTAAAGCTGAAAGGAAATCTGAACCACAGATGAACGGACTTTCTCAAGGTCTTTCCTTTGGGTAATGGTAAGGGAGGACCGGATTCTACACCTTTCTGCCTTGTTCTATTTGATGCTTTGCACATATTGCACCATCTCATCCCATCAGCTGGAAGAGAGGTTTCCTTGAAATGGATCCAAATCGATCCAGATGTAATACATGCATCGTGAAGGAGTGCACCCTGGAAAGTATTAGAATTATTTTTTGTACTCGAATGTCCAAAGGAAGAGGGTATTTCTGAAGGAAATACTTAGGCTTGGCAGGACTTCTTTGCGTGGCTTTTGGAACAAATAACTAATGCAGAATCCAGCAGGAGCCATGTTCTAACTTACACTGTCAGCTCTCATAGGTGTAGACACAGGTGGTAGTCAGTGTACTTGTTCAGAAAGTGCCCAGGATCTGGCACCAGATTGCTTGTCTTTGAATTCTCACTCTTCATCTTAAGGCTGTGAGACTTAAATAATATGACCCAGCCTCTGTATCTGTTCCTCATCAATACAATGTATGCACTTCATACAATTCTTATTAGGACAAGTTATGCTGAAAGGGATTCATACAACACCGGGCATGTGTTTTTAGGATCCTTGAATGAGGAAAACTGGTCTTTCTTTTAATAAAGTTAAAATTACTGTCAATAAGGCACACTCAAGTTTAGATTTTGCAAAATGTCATCAAGCATTCCCTCTCAAATAAAAAGCAATCCTTCTCCCCAGAAAGTCACTGCGGCCCTTCCCACTCACTTTGGCAGTGGTTTCCAACTTTCAGTCACATAGATTAGTATCATTTGTTTTCTTGCAATTTATGTATAACAAAATGTACAATTCAGTGGTGTGTACTATATTTACAAAATTTTGAGACTATCATCATAGACAATTTTAGAGCGTTTTCATGAACCAAAAAGAAGCTTCTCACCCATTAGTAGTCACTCCATGTTTCCCTAATGGGTCAGAATCTTTAGTGGCTCAAGTTAGAGGTAATTACTGACCTACATTGCATATTGAATGGTTTTTTGTTTTGGTTTGGCTTTTGGCGGTGCTAGGGATAGAACCCCGGGCCTTGTATATGAGGCAAATGCACTGTCACTGAGCCGCACCCCTACCCACTCCAAATTTCTATTTTCAGATAGGTTAAACATCTAATTGTTTTTGCATACTGAATATCTATTGAATTCAATTTAAAAATTATTTAAATAAATTCACATTTGTATTCATCTATTGAATTCAATTTAAAAATAATTTAAATAAATTCACATTTGTATTCATGAATGACCTTTTCCTGAAATTATTTCCCATATTTTCAGAGCCTGGTTTTGAAGTGAAAATTCATCTAGTTTTAAAATTCAATACTGATATTGTCCTTTTATCTGCAAAAGTTGACAAGTGTTTGAATTACAGATGATGTATTAAGTTGAAATTTCTCTGCTTTTCCTCCACATATGCATTATTCCACTTTTGGTTATTCTAATGATGTACTGCAGGCAGACTAACTTTATAAAGTAAAAAAATTTATTTAACTGGCAGTTTTGAAGGGTGGGTGTCCAAAGAGCACAAGTGCAACTCTGGCAAAGACCCACAAGTAAAAGGTGTGTGTGTGTGTGTGTGTGTGTGTGTGTGTGTGTGTGTGTGCAGGAAAGAAGAGAAATATCTTGAAACTGGAAGCCAGAGAGTGAGTCAGAGGTCAGGCTGGCTCTATAACACCTGCTCCACAAGAGACCTCAGGGGTCCTTGAAAAACTACTCTAGTTCTTCCTCCTGCTGGCAGTCACAGGCCAGATTTGAAAGGTGCCACATTGCCACCTGGTGATCTTGCCTCCAGCACATGACCTGTAAGGGACACAGTCAAACCACAGAAAGACACTAACACACTATACCTGGCAGATAAGCATTGGGGTCATGTGACAGACCCACATTTAAATTAAATTTTAGTTAAATATTAGAAAACTCTTACTTTCTAGATTTTATGGAATTATGAATAAAAATTGAATTCTTTAAGACCCCAACAGCTTCCTTGTGAATTCTTTGAGGTTTGTGGACCACATTAGGAGATGAGATGATCAAAGGTTGGAACAATATTATGACTAGATTTCTTGCACATAGGCAGGTTTGGTGTGAAAATCTCACTGGTGGACATTGCATGGCTCTGTGACCTACATTCGGGCTGGAAAGGTCTGGGGAAGATAGCATTAAAGACAAGCCTTAGTTTGGTATTTCAGCATAGTTTATAATTATTGTATCAAACTTATTATTTTAATATTTTTAGATTGACTGTCTTGAATTTGGTAATTATTATCCAATCTATAAGTAACATGACTGAGTTACTTCTTTGAAACACACAGGTATATTTAAAAAGTTGTAAGTGACAGGAAAGGTAGAATTTGATGAGGAGCCAGAGGGAGAAATTTGCCAAACCAGTCTGGTTTATGCAGTCACTTTAAAAAGGATGAGACAGGTATGTGAAAATCATGCTTCTGATTCAAGGAAACATTTATTAAATGATATTTCCCATTGAACTGCTTGAATTGTTCTTACTTGAATCTTAACAGCAATAAGTAAAATAAATACCAATTTTTTTCCAATTGTGACTAGATCAGGTAGAACACAATCATATTCTGAGCTGTTGAAGAACAGAGAACTTCTGTTGTATGACACTTTGTAAAGAGTTTGTCCTAATATGTTTGAGTTAACCTAGAGGAACAATGTAACACTGTTTTAGGGGAAGAATCGCAGGCATGCATGATTAGTGTTGGTTTAGAGCACCTCCTGGAAATGTCAAGGGAGGATGAGAAGGGCAATAACTTGAAAGCATTGAAGCAATAATAAAATCTTTCTGTAGTGTCAATCTTGGAGCACAGCTTGCCTTTAAATTGTAATATAAGATGAGAGTCTCTTAGGGGACATTTTAGAATCCGTTGGCACATTTTAATAAATTTTTTAAAGTGTCACTATCAAATTACTTACTGAAACTTGGGCAACAGAAGAAAGTAAAGATGATGAAGTTAATGGATACTCAGGGATTTCACAGGAGAAAAGTACATTTTAAACAGCTCACCTCAGAAAACCATTACACATTTGAAAAGTTCACGTCAGAAAAACAAGAATAAATGTGCCAATAGCTTTAATCCTGCAGCATCATAAGGAGTGGAATATTTTGTCTTCCTCAGCTATTACTAATAAATTATGAGCAAATTAAGGTTTTTTAGTCTTCCATGAAATGAATTTTAAGGGTTTACCAATCACTTGCCTTATGATGCTCTTGGGAGGCCCATTAACAAATCATTGCATATCAGTATTTTTCATATGGCTTCTTATGAACATGTGTGCCTAATGATTTTATCACTTAACTAATGAAAAGTGTCCACATTTAGACTTGTTATATAAAAAACAAATTTTGCATAGAAGTCCTTTTAAGAATGTGATCAGTGTGACCACAAACTATTTAAGAAAAAAGACTTGAAGTTCTGTGAATGAACATAAATTATGAATTGTATCAGAGGTTCTGGAGATTATTTAATATCCTTAATATCATTTAAATGTGCTATAAACATCCACTTGATTGTTTTCCTCCAGGAGGCATAGAGATGAGGTTGATCATACGTTAGATTTCTTTGGTAAGAATGTGTCCTCTGAGTGCAGCACCAGAAATAATACTAAGTTTTAAAAGAGGACAAACTTGCCAGTAGTCAGAGACAAAAAATTCTAACACACATTCTCATCACTCTAATAAACGAAATGTGCTGACCATTTTACAAGATGTTTTTAAACATTGGGAAAACATAGCATCTGTAATTTCTGGGCCATTGCCTACATGCTTACTTTTTTTTTAAATAAAGAATCTGTTGAGGTATTTATTGTTTTATTGAGTCACTTTACATGTCCATCCTCATGCTGAATTCAGGGAATATGGTGACGAACGAAGCACTATGCTTACATAGTCACTTAAATTGAAGGGAGACAAATGTAAACACAATTCAATGACACATGCTTACAGTAACAAACACTACAAAATGCTAAGTATCATTGTAACACACCATTATTGGTGTTCAGAAAATTATTTTATCCAGGAACTTTCCTCTTATTATTTTGTGTGATATGAATATGGACTTGCTTCCAATTTATATATGCTCTGGAGAAATATTTTTTCACTGTATAACAAACAACATCTGTCCTCTAAAAGTGTTGACTTGGCCTTTGCACATTTTTTTCATGTTTCCAGGTACAAACACTGCAGTTCAGGCAAAAACAACACTCAGCTAAAGTACAGTATGGTGTTATTAAACTTTAGCTCTCTAGAACCCTATTCTATTATGTTCCAGAAAATCTGCCAGCGTCATCTCTCTAAATTCTATTCTTTTCTCTAAAACACCAGATCAATATTCTTTTCTTCTGTAGTTTTCTGAGTTTGTGATTGTATGTAAAGTTTTCAAAAGAAATGATGGTTGCTCCATATCCCAATTCCCAAAAAAAAACCATAAGTTAACTTTACTTAATTGCAAGTACAAACCTTGGAAACTTAAGAGCCTAAGAAAGGATAAGAATTGTTGATTTTCTTTTTCTGTTTAGTTTCTCTATAGTAGAGTTGCATATTTCATGTGAAAATTCTTTATTTTTAATAAACTTATAATTCATTGCAGTAGTTGTATAATTATAGTAACTTGATCTAGAGATTGAGGGATGTCATAAGATTATAAATATGCATTCTAAGCTGTGCATTTCTCTTTTTCCTTTTTTTTTTTGTGGTGCTGGGGTTTCAACTCAGGGCTTCATATTTGTTAGGCAGGCACTCCTACTGCTCAAGCCATTCCACCAGCCCTTGCTAAACTGCGTATTATTTGTTAAGATCAAGTCTTTAAAGACATCATCAGGTTTCCAGGACTTAGCACACAGGTGTTTAATATTTATTCAATTACTGAATGAAAAGAAATAAATGGTCTGAGAATAAGGCATGTTCAATCAAACAGTGAGGATTTTCATGCATGAAAATACATGAATTTACTCAGTGCTGCCTGGATAGTCTCTTCATCAGTGCCATGTCATCTTTGCATCTGTTTGTGCAGCAGTGGTGTCACTCTGTTACCATCTCCCTAAGGACACTTTTCTTGCAGAGGGGTTGGATCTTTGGCTGAAAGCCTGCAGCAGCCCTGTGTTAGTATCTTCCATCAAAGCCTGTGTTCTCCATGTCTGTCCCCAGCTGGTACAGCACAGTGAGCACAGAGAGTTCCACTTCTGCCTGATGTAGGGCAGGCTCCTTCTTCCCCTTGTCTGGCCACTTTGCCATGCTCTACCCAATTCCATCTCGGGTGTGTCATCGGCTTCTAAGCATCCGCCTCCCAAACCATCTGTTGTACAGGTAAACTCACCTTGGCATCTGAATTTCAGAGCAGCTGAGCTTTTAATGTGTTTGACGTATGGAAAGCCATGTAATTACAAAAATAATTTACTGTCTGTGATAGTTTAGAATTCTCAAACTGAATACTCAGAAGGTGGAATTGCCGTGTCTCAGGTCATTTCTTGTTAATTTGAACAGTAAAATTGCAGTCATAATATTGCTGATTCACAACTCTAGTAGTGTGAGTTCTCAAGGACCAATTACTTTAAATATCCTTATTTACCCGTGATGAAATTGGCAGTCTTATAAATGACTTGTTCAAGGTCAAATACCATATTAGAATGTAAACCTACAGAGGAGACAAATCATTGAATCTGAGCCCAGGGCCCTTTCCAGACACCTCCATGACTTCTACACAGAAATTTTAACCTCAGTTTAAGTAAAATAATTCTTAAAAAATTATGTAAGAAATATCTGAAATGATATATTTATGAATCCTATAAAAAAGAAACTTTGGTTATCTACTTCTACAGTGACTGTGTCCTTGTCCTTGTCCTGTGTATCCTGATAATTTTGAGTAATGATTTGATTAACTTATTTTCAATTAATAGACTTTTCTAAAGAGATTTTTAGGTTTGCAAAAAAAAATGGGCAAAAATACAAAGTTCTTGTGTTCATATTTTAGGACTGCTGTAACTAATCACCACAGGCTGGGTGGCTCAAAACAGAAATTTGTTATTTTTGTTTGTGCAGCAAAAAACCCAAATCATTCTCAGACTGCCGGAATTACAAGTATGATACACATGGCTGGTTTCACAGGGCATTCTTAATTATAAATTTCTAGTTAGATGATTTACTTCTTACTGTGTCTTTCAGGGAACTGGTCTGGTTTTTCTGAGTTATTTAACTTTTAAACATGATAATTTGTCCACAATATTCATTTATAATCATTCTAACATCCTTGGGATCTGTAGTGATTTTCCTTTTTCATTTCTGGGATTAGTAATTTATGACTTCTCTCTCTTTTTCTTCTGTAACCTGGCCAGCTGTTTATCAATTTTATTTCTCTGCTTACAAAACAAACTTTTCTTCTACTTGTTTTCTTCATGTTTCTCTGAGTTCAATTTCATTGAGTTCTGTTATAATTCAGACTGTTTATACTCCTTTGCTGACTTTGGATTTAATTTGCTTTTCTTTCTTTAGTTTCCTAAAATCTAAGTCTTTTTCCTTCTCTAAAATATGCATTCATTAATTTTCCATATATATACTTCCATTAAATTTATGCTTTTATTGCACTCTAAAATTTTATTAATTAAAAATAATAAATTCAATATATTAAAATTATTTTTCCTATAACTTCTTTTCATAACCCATGTAATATTTAGATGTGTGTCACTCAGTCTCCAAATATTTTGGGTTTTTGTAACTGTTTATTTATTTATTTATTTTGCTGTACTGGGGATTGCCCTCAGGGTCTCAAGTACTTTACCACTTGAGCCACACCCTCAGTCTTTTTGCTTTTAGCGAATTTTTCATATAGGATCTTACACTTTTGCCACCCTCTTCTTTCCCCCATCCACCCACCTGCTGAGTTCCTCAATGAAACTATCTCTCTTTTACATAATGTCATATTGTTGTTTTTTAGGTCCAGATTCTGCATATGAATGAAAATGTGATACTTGTCTTTCTGAGCTTGGCTTATTTTCCTTAAGATGATGATCTCCAGTTCCATCCATTATCTTGCAACTAACATAATTTTATTCTTCTTTATGGCTGAGTGATACTCTATTTTACATTTTCCTTATTCAGTAACAGGTTGTTGGTCATATCGACTGTTTCATACATTTTCTATTGTAAATAGCGCTGTTTTCAACATGGGTGTGCCGGTATCACTACTTTACGTTGATTTTCATTCCTTCAGATGTATGTCCAAGAGTCGTTATAGCACGATCATGTAAAAGGTCTATTTTTAGTTTATTGAGAAATCTCCATACTGATTTCCGTAGTGGCTGAACTAATTTGCATTCCCACTCCCTGCATCTTTACCTGCATGTTTTCTTGTTTCTTTTCTTACTGATAGCCATTCTGACTGGGGTGAGATGTAATCTCAGCATCATTTGATTTGCATTTTCTTTATGCCTAAGGATGTTGAACATTTCTTCATATGCCACTTGTGCTTCATCTTCTGAGAACTGTGTATGTAGTTCATTTGCCCATTTATTAATTTGATTAGTTGTTCTTTTGCTGTTTAACTTTTTGTGCACTTTGTACGTTCTGGATATTCATCCTGTATCTGATGAATAACTGATGTAGATTTTCTGTCATTCTGCAGGTTGTTTCTTGATTCTGCTTATTATTTCTTTTGCAGTATAGCAGCTGTTTAATTTGATGCAATCCCATTTCTCAATTCTTCCTCTTATATCTGGAGCAATTGGAGTCTTATAGAAAATAGTTGCCTATGCCTATTGCTTCAAGCGTTTTCCTTTTCTTTTTGTGAAGTAGTTTCAAAGTTTCATGTCATACAATTAAAATATTTGACCCATTTTGAATTGATTTTCATACAGGATGAAAGGTAAGGAAGTATTTCTGTCTTCCGTATAACCAGTGAACAACCAGTTTTCTAAGCATTATTTATTGAAGAGGCTGCCTTTTCTCCAACATACGTTTTTGACTCCCTTGTCAAAAATCAGCTGGGTGTAGCTGTGTGGTTTAATTTCTCTTCTGTTCCATTGGTATTCCTGTCAGTCTTTTGTGCCAGTACCATGGTGGCATCATGGCTCTTTAGTATCATTTGAAGTCAGGTATTGTGATTTCTCCAGCACTGTTATTTTTGCTCAGGATTCTTTTGGTTATTTGGGGTCTTTTGTGCTTCTATATGAATTTGTGGATAGATTGTTCTGTTTTTATGAAGAATGACATTGATATTTTATGGATATTGCATGCAACCCATAGACTGCTTTTGCTAGTTTAGCTCTTCCCCCAATATTAATTCTGCAAATCCATGTACACGGGACCACTGCCTAGTAATGTCTTCTTCAATTTCCTTCTTCAATGTTTTACCAGTTTTAACTGTAGAAGTCTTTCACATCTTTAGTTTATTCCTAGGTATATTATTTTTTGAGGCTATTGTGAATGAGATAGTTTTCCTGATTTCTTTCTTTGCCAGTTTGCTATTGGTATGTGAAAAAGCTACTGATTTATGTATGTTGATTTTGTATCCTTCTACTTTTCCAAAAGTGTTATCAGATATAAGAGTTTTTTGGTGGAGTCTATATGGTCTTTTAAGCTTAGAATCATATCATCTGAAAATAAAATAATTTGACTTCTTCCCTTCCTAGTTGTATCTCTTTTATCTCTTTCTCTAGCCTTACTGCTCTGTCTAGGAATTCTAGCACTATATTGAATAAGAGTGGTGGGAGTGGAAAGCCTCATTTTGTTTCTGATTTCAAGAACATTGTTTCAGATTTTTCCCATTTAGTGTGGTGTTGCCTATAGATTTATCATGTACAGCATTTATTATTTTGAGGCATGTCCCATCTATTCTAGTTACTTCAGGGCTTTTATTGCAAAGGAATATCAATTTTTGTCAGACTTTTCTTCATGTATTGAGATGCTCATGTGGTTTTTGTCCTTGCTTGTTTATACATGGTATTTATTGAGTTGCATATGTTGAGCCACAGTCACATCTCTGGAATGAAACCAACTTGATCATGGTGCATGATCTTTGTAATGTATAACTCCTGAATTGGATTTGCAAGTATTTTATTGAGAATTTTTGCAACTATGTTCATCAAGGAATTTCTTCTATAATTTTCATTTTTTATGTCCTTATATGGTTTTCATATCAGAGTAATATTGGTTTATAGAAGGAGTTTGGTAGAGTTCCTTCCTTTTCTGTTTTATGGATACTTTAAGGAACATTTATGTTAGTTCTTCTTTAAATTGTGAAAGAAATTAACAGTGAATCCATCTGATTCTGTGCTGTTCATTGTTGGAAAGACATCTACTTAAATCTCATTGTAGATTACAGATCTGTTTCTGAGGTCAATATCCTCTTGGAACAATTTAAGTAGGTAATATGAGTCTAGAAATTTATCTATTTCTTGTACTTTTTCTAGTTCATTAGAAAATAAGTTTTCAAAATATTCCTAATGATCCTCTTAATTTTATTGGTGTTTGTTGTGATATCTACCTTTTTATCTCTAATTACATAATTTGTGTCTTCTTTCTTCTACTTAGCACTGTGTCTAAAGGTTTGCCAATCTTGTTTATTTTTTCAAATAACCAACTTTTTCTTTTATTAATTCTTTATATTGTGTTTTTAATTTCCATTTCATTAATTCTTGTCCTTTATTACTTATTATTTATCTCTACCTACTAAACCAGTGATTAGGTTGTTCTTGTTTTTCTAAGAGGTTGACGTATATCGTTAGTTTATTTGAGGTTGCTCTGATTTATTAATATACGTGCTCAAAGCTATAAACTTTCCTCTTAGCACTTTCTGATATGTCAGTTTTCTTTTAGTATCAGAATGGTACAACTTCTCTAACCCTTTATTTTTAATATATTTATATAGCTGAGTCTTATTTTTCTTTTTGAAACCATTCTGACAGTTACTTTTATGTATTTAAAATGATTGTTGATATAATTGGATTATTATCTACCATACTTATAATTCTTGGCATTTGTCAGGTTTGTTTTTTTGTTGATTTGTTTATTTCTATATTTATTTTTGTACCCATTCTGTTTTTAATTAAAAAGTTAATTTTCTTTTCTCTCATACTGTTCTTTTTTTAAAGAAAAAAACCTCATTTTAGTTGTCTACCTTAGTTTGAAATATACATTTTTAATTATCTAAGTCCAGTTTCAAACACCAGTGCATCATGCATATCCTTCATTACATGAATGTCAAATTCTTCCCTACAATTCTTTACAACCACATTAGCATTCATTTCACCTACCTATAAACTACAGTCATCCTAGGCATTATCATTATTACCTTGTACAATCTGTCATGTTTGATCAAGTGTGAAAAGTCAGACATTATTGTCTTTTCATTGCATGTTGTCTAACATTCTTTCTTTCTATGTATCTTAGTTTTAGATTTTCTCTTCAAAGAATTTCCTTTAACATTTCTTGCGCAGAAAATACTGTTAGTAAAAAAAATCCCTCAAGTTTCGTTTGCCTAAGGAAGTCTTTGTCCACAAGGTCTAAAAAATAACTATTAATGATACAGAATTATGTGTTTGTTTTGCTTTTATCAAAACACTTTAAATATTTCACTTTACTCCTTATTTGCATGGTTTTTGAAAAGGTGCAGTGTAGTTACTACCTTTGTTTCCTAAACAGAAGCGGTCTGTCTTTTTTCTCTCTTTCCAGGCTTATGTCAAGATTTTCCTTTTTGCCTTTGGTTTCTAACTTGAGTATAATGCATATAATGCATAGATTCATTGGTAGTCATTCTGCTTGGTATTCTCTGAACTTCCCAGATTGTGATTTTATGTTTATAATTAATTTGAGAATATTATCAGATATTACTATTTCAAATAGTTTTTCAAATATTTGAGTTTTCCTTCCTTCTTATATTTCTATTACATGTATATTATCTTCCACAATTTTCCCACACTTCTTGGATATTCTGAACTTTTTAACAAATTCTTTCTGTCTTTGATTTTCAGTTGGTAAAGTTTCTACTGACATGTTCAAGTTCACTGATTCTTTGGGCATGTATCACACACTAATGTGTTCAAATAAGGTTATATTCATTTGTATTGCTACATTGTGATTTCTAGCATTTAATTCTGATTATTACAGTTTTAATTTCTTCTTGCAACACCCATCTATTCTTGAATGTTACTCTTTGCTTTCACTAGAGTCCTAGCATATTAGTACTAGTTTTACTGAATTCTGTGCTGGATCATTGCATAGTCATGTCATATGAGGTGGTTCTCATGCTTGCTTTAACCTTTCAGAAACTTCTGTATTCTATTCAGTAGGCCTTGTAATTGCACATTGAAAGCTGGAAATAAAACATCAGATAAGAAGAACTGAGGTACATAAACCTTTATTGTGAGCTTCATGTTTAGTTGGTTGGGAATTATACTATCTTTACTGTTTAGAATTGTTTAGTGTCAGAATCAAATATTTCTTCAAGTGTTTTTGTTTTTCTTTCTGTTACCTATGGATTTTCTCAGGGATTCCTTCTTAAATAGGGTTATGAGTCTTCCATCTGTAATCCCGTGTTAGCATACAGGAACCTTACAGATGTGGAGGCACAGTGGGGGAAGAGGAAGGTCTCCATCTTCCACATGAAGTGGTAGAGGGGGATTGAATAAGGTATTTCTCCTTTCAGGATGGTTCTGGTAAAATAGTGCCCCTTGAAGGAAAGATATTGTCAAGAATAGACCACGCTGGTTGTATTTCAAAATATTCACTTTCCCCCTAATTCTACCAAAAACAAAGGGAAAAATTACTCTTCTATTTACCCTGATATCCTAGTGTGGCACCTTGTTGGGCTTCAGGAAAAATACCAAACTCCTCAGGTGGGAGCTACTCCCAAGTCTGAGATCTCCTAGAAATTTTTATTCTCACACTACTAATATTAGTTTTCTCAGGCTACAAAAACAAAATGTGAATAGTTTAGACAACAACTGAACATTTTTTATGGGTCTTGAGGCTAAAGAAACTCAAGGACAATGTGGTAGCCAACTTGAATCCTGATGAGGCCTCTCTGCTCGGCTTGCAGATGGTACCATCTCACTGCAGTTCACATGATTATCTTTATGTCTGCTTGGGGTGTGGAGGGATGGAGAAAGGAGATAATGTGAGAGAGAGAGAGAGAGAGAGAGAGAGAGAGAGAGAGAGAGAGAGAGAAAGGCAGGGAGAGAGAGAGAGGGAGAGAGACAGGGAGAGAGAGGGAGATCACAGTATCTCTAACTCCTTTCAGCACCACTAATCTGTTATGACCTCATCTAACTTAATTATCTTTTGAAGAAACAATCCCCTATTATATATATCAATCTGTGAGCTTAAGGGCACATAATTCAGTCCATAACACTTGTTCACACTGAGACTGTAACAATCAATTACAATTTAATTTCTCCTACCAGTACTGGCTCCAAGGGGAGGCTTCTGCACTCAGGCTTCTGTTCTTGGGAAGCTGTGGTTTTTAGCATTTGACTTTCTTTACTCTTGGGTGCAACAATTTTCTTACTACTTCAATTCTTGATGGATCCTAGAGGAGTTGCTTTTTTAAAAATGTCTTTCTTTTTGTGAGCATGGGAATGGTGACTTCACAGCTCTTTACTTGTTGAAACTGGAGAGTGCAAGTCCAATTTGTTCTTTAAATATTTTTAATTGACATATATTAAATTGTACATAGTGAGGAGTTTCATGATGTTCTCACACACGCACATATAATGTACTTTGATCATATTCACCCTCTCAATTACTTTTACCTATCTTCCTCTTCTTTGTCCCTTTACCTTCCCCTTCCAAATCCCTACTAGTCCCCCTTTTAGTCTCATGACCTAGGTCTTGTTTTTTTTTCTTTGTTTGTTTGTTTTCCCCTAGCTTCCACAAATGAGAAAAAATAATTGATACTTGTCTTAGTGGCACTGACTTATTTCATATGACCTAATGATGTCCAGTTCTACCTATTTTCCAAGAAACAGAGTTAATTTCATTCTGGTTAATGGCAAAGTAAAACCCAATTGTGCATATATGCCACATTTTCTTTATTCATTTATCCCTTGGTAGGCACCAGGTTGGATTCCATAATTTGATAATTCCCAATTGTTTATTGTAGTAATCCATTTGAAAAAAGATCTCTTGTGTTTTTCTAATACAAAACTCACATATTTTTATATTTACAAGGGACTTTTATGTATTTTGTTTTTTAGTAAATGTGGCAATAAAGTATATTAGGAGAAGAATGGGGGGAGAAAACAAGGAACTTCTTTCATAACTACTCATTGGATATTTTTCTGTGCATAAGCAACACAAATTCTTTCCATGAGTTTGGACAAAATTAATACACTTGAGCTCTTCATGTATTACTGCAAAACAGTAGATTTACATGAATTTAATATTTTGCACTAGTGATATTAGTATATTAGAGACAAAACTATAATATATTGCAATTTTGCTAACGGTTGTATAAAATAGCAATGTTCCCTTTCTCTCTGAGGTAACATGAGAACAGCAGCAGAAATGCTTAGCTTATGTCCAGGTTCCTTGCTACTATCTTTGCTTTTGGTGGCACCATAATAAAATAATTTAAATTATAAAGTACTCTTACATTTTGTGATTAATGAAGGTGATTTTCCATGATTTGGGGGGATTGGTGCTAGTGGGTTTCAAAATCAGGGCCTTGCACTGCTTAGCAGGTGCTCTACCATTTAACTCATGCCCCTCCATCCCTACTGCAGATTAATTAAAATGTTGAATTCAATAAAAAATGTAAAATGGTTTAATCTAAAGTAATTTTTTCTAAGCAAAAATCTACTTCTGAGACTCTTCAAATGTGGTAGAGATTAAAGACCAGATTTAGATGGGTAAATTTCCAATTGTTCAGTGCATTTCAATCCATGTTTATCTACTGCCCACTCCACACATGGCATAATGCCAACTTTGGGAGTACAGACTCAATGCTGTCCTGAATGCAGCTCTGTGAATCAAAGAGAGCTGGCACACATAAGCAGTGACAAAATCTTATTTCAGGAAGTAAAACCATAGTGTTGTGTTGTGGAATGATAAAATAATTTGGGTATTTGTGAAATGTGTCCTCAAGGAAATTATACTTAAATCTCACAAAATAAGTGAAAATGTTTAGGTTGCAAAAGTTGGTGAGGGTCTAAAGTTTGTGGGGGTTGAGGAGGGTAAGGCAGGGTCAGCCCAGGCACACCTGTTCTTGAGAAAGTAGATTGCTGATGGATTGTCTGACTGACTAGAAAGGTTCTGAGCTTACTGAATCCACTCCATCTGCTCAATTTTTCATGAACCTCTTTTCTCGCTTTTTTTATTCTTAATTTCATAATCATTTTTGCTACAACTAACAAGGTTCTCTCTCTCAGAAAAGGTTTCTTAGCTTTGTTTCCTCTTCTTGCCACCATTTTGTTCCTGTCTCTGCTGTCTCATGATCTTTGCTTCTTCATGAATTCAAAGTAAGTCAGACGAGTGATCATTCCCTCAATCTTGACTCCACCTGCCCTTTAAAGATAAGTCACAAAGTTCTTATTTATCTCATAACTCTAATAAATTTCCTATATACTGGGAATAATGTAATATCTACATTTTGTGGTAGTAGAGTATATCGATTATAAATGCCTTGACATTTTTGCCAAACACCGTTTTTATTGGTTGATATCTTCTTTTCAAATTTTGTGAACATATAACATGTCTTGTCATCCTGTATAATTTAATGACTTAGAATGGATCTCTCCACAGTTTGACCTAAAATAAATAAAATAACTTATTAATTAAATGACTTAGTTTATTAACTAAAAAATTAGATAAAACAAGTACTCTAAGGATAGTCATCTATTTTTTTCTTTTATATATTATCAGTCAAGCATAAAGTATTCTTACCTTGCACTTATTTATTTTATCTATTTCCTTCCCCATGTTTAAAGTTCAGTGGGTATGATTTTTGTCATAAATGAAATGAGATTTTTATAACTCTTAAGCTACTTTCTCTTTAACATATAGCATGATGGAAAATATAGTATTGGAAATTTGTTTATGAAATGTAGTTATTATAAGAATGTTTATGCCTTTAAGAGAAATGCTCTAATTTTCTTTTTGTTTAACTGAAAAATTATTTTCTTCTCATCAAATTAGCACATTTTATTACATTCATACATTTTCCAGATTGTTGCTCATGAAACAGAACAATGGATAAACACCTTAAACTTAAGTTTTGAATTGCAATTCTTTACAGTTTCTTCCAATTAATAAACAATATATTTTTATATATTTATATATAAAAAATTTTATATATTTATATATACATATTTTTATATTTGCAAGTGACTTTTTGACAACTTTTTATTTAACAATTTTCCATGTATAAGCAATGCCAAGGAGTTTTAACAAACACAAAATGGGTCTTAAATCATCAATCAATATATGTGTGTATGTGTCTATTTATGGTACTTACGTAATTATACCTGAATATGTGTTAATATTTGTAATCAAAAACATTATATGCCCATTATGTATTACATGTAAAATTATAATGGTAGGTAAGAATATAGTACTCATATTTAGAGGTAATCATCATATAGTAAGACCAGGGAAGATTATGTTTAGCTTTTTAGCCTAACATGTATACAAAAATATCTGAGCTATTCTATGGTTGAAAACAATCCAAAAAAAGGTAAAACCTAAAATATTGAATGCAAGAACTAGTTGTTGAATTCCAGGGGAATATAGCATGCATATTATGTATAAATATATAAAATAAATGTATAAACATAATGTATTTTATAATGCATAATATGTTATATAAATTATATGTCATAAATTACATATAAATAAAAATATAAAACAGACTTTACCACTCTCTCAATAGGACAATTTCTTCCTTAGGGTATTCATATAAACATGTCCTGATCAGAGAATTCCCCATCCCTTTGTTCTATCATTTGCTGCTATTGTTTTTATTTGACAAATGCTTTTGTATTATTCCATTTCTGTAGAAATAAAAATGTATTTGAACCATGGAAAGGCTGAATAGGGTTGTAAATGCTTCCCAGGGTAAAAACTGCAATAATGTGACCCTCTGGGTACATTTTTGATTGGAGTTACACAGAGTATTAAAGATGTTTACAGAGTTTTTAAAAATGTATACTTTGAAATGCATAAACACTGAAACACACAAATGTATAACAACAGGCTATGGCCAATTTGATGCATTAGCCAAGGTCAGCTGTTTCCTGCTTAGTTGTCATAACTCAAAATTTTTCTTTTTTATTCAAAATTCTGTACATAAAGAACAAAATGTGGTCAATTGATAAATTGTTGTTGAACAAATAATCCAGGCATTGTAGCTACCAAGAAGGAAAGATTACTATGTGAGAATACTCAGGAGCCATATTGCAACCAAATATTAATTTTCAGAAAGTACAGCAGTAGTGACTTTTCCCTAAAACTTGGCCACATAGAAACATTTAGCAAAGATTATGAAATAGTATTAAGTAATAATGTATGCAGTATGTTTCTTTGGGTAGTTACAATATTTAGTATTGTAATAGAGTTGCATGCCCTTATATCTAACACTCTGAAGTAATAAAATTTTCTAAATACATGTTGGAAGCTTACATAGTGAATCAGTTATTTCAAGGACAATTATATTTGCTTATGTTTTGAGAATTTTAGTAAAAAATAACAGTCCAAATGACAATATAATTCTTACTGCCAATGAAATTTGGCACTTTCATTTTCTACACAGTAACTATATAAACTGGTTAATTTGAGGCTTCCCAAGAGGTCTGTATAATCATCCTTTTGTTGACAAATCCAAATCTTAAAGTTGCAAGTTAGAGAACCAGACCCTAGGCTGTCACCCTATGTAATGCTTTTGGAAAAATCAGCTAGAGCATTTAAAACAGTGTGTGTGTGTGTGTGTGTGTGTGTGTGTGTGTGTGTGTGTGTGTGTATAAGACAGAGAGAGAACACATTAGAAGAAAAGATAATAAAAATGGTTAGCATAGCTCTGTGTTCAGGAGCCAGTTTGGGGAAGGATATAGATAAAAACAGAAATAGTGAAATGTGTCTACGACCTGCAAGGCGGCAGGGTGGAGTTACCCTAGCCCTTTCGAACTCACATTCAGCTTATATGTCCTGGATGCAGGGCATAGAGCTATGTGTTAATTGTCTGGGGTTTTGTCTTGCTTTGGTTCAATTGTTCCTTGCTATTTTCCTATTCCATTTTTTAATAAGAATGTTGACTCTTTGCCCATGTATTTCAAAAATATTATAATTCTATTTTTGTATTTCAATTTCCAGAGGCTAATAGGAGAATCTGGACTTAGACATTTTGTTGTTGTTTTTGTTTTTTTTTAGACACAGTCATATTGTAAAGGCCAAGTTGGCCTGGAACTCATGAGGCTGGCCTGGAACCCACCTCAGCCTCCAGAGTACTAAACTTACAGGTATGTGCCGTCATATCTCGCTAGATTTGGACTCTGTCTATCATCTATCTATCTATCTGTCTATCTATCTGTCTATCTATCTATTTATCTTACTTTCTTTATCCTTCCCTCTGTCCCTCCTTCCTTCCCTCTCTTGATGTAACTGTGTGACTGTATTTGAACTCAGGGTTTCACACTTTCAAACTTAAGCTCTACCACTTAAGCCACACCTCCAGTCCATGCTTGCTCTGGTTATTTTGCAGATAGGGGTTTCACAAACTATTTTCCCAGGAAAGCCTCAAACCATGATCTTCCCAATCTCAGTCTCTGAAGTAGCAATATTACAGTCACTGAGGCCTGGCTTAGATTTGGACTTTTGAGCAATGCTGGATATATTAACTTTGTGATAGACTAAATGCATTTTGATTGTAAGATGAAACTGAGCTTTTGGGATCAGGCATGGAATTTTATGGTTTTGGTTTTAAAAGTCCCTCAAAAACCCAAATGCTAAAAGTTTGTTTGTCAGCTTTTGGTGCTATGGGGAAGTGGTTGAGCCTTCAGGAGGTGATGTCTTGTGGAAGCAAGTCAGGTCACTAGGGTTCTATCCTTGAAGTGGATATTGGGATCTTAGCTAATTCTTCTCTCTGTCTTTGCTTCTGGTTTGCCATGAAATTAATAGGCTTCTTTCACCATGGACTCTGACCATGATGCATTGTGTTGCCAGATGCCCAAAGCAATGTGGCCATGTAGCCATGGACTGAAACCATGAGCTAAAATAAACCTTTCCTCCTTTAAGTCACTGAGGTATTTCATCACAGTGGTGAAAAGCTGAATAGCACACCATGTCACCAGGTTCCTGAGACTCCAGGTTAATCAGATGTCTTGGTTTAGTAATTGTTAATTGCTAGATTCCAAAACTCTTGAGAAATTAAACATAACAAAGTAGCCGTTAAATTAAATTGCAGAGTAATCTTACATTTAGTTGTTAGGCTGCCAGTGTTTCATATATTTACAAAGTCAACGAATATTGTTTATTCCCCTACTAAGCAGCTATAGTTACTGAAAGGAAATGCAAAGATTCCACCTTCTTTGTGGCTCACCCTCTGTAGTTCAAAGTTTTATTTAAAGGTTTTCATCTCCTTTAGGCACTTTCCTCTTTGCAACTCAGTTAGTCTATTTTTCTTTCTTAAAAGCAACTCTAATATTGAAAGTGCTATAATATTTTATCAGAATTCTCACAAATTAACTTTCCCACATTTATAATTATTTTCTACTTCTCTTACCTTTTTCCTTCATGATTTAAGACATTTGTTTACCAGCTGCTATATGACATATATTGTAATAGATTCTGAAAATAGAAATGAAGAGACACTCTCCAACTTCAAGGAGTTCCATTAGCAGTTTAATGAACTAAAAAGTTAATGAACTTGTTCATGTTTATTTCCCATTGACTAGTAATAGCTTATCCTATAAGTTCTGATAGGTGTGATTTAATGTAAGTGGAGATGACATATAATGGAAAGGAAAGAAATTTTGTGGCACATTTACAAAAGATTTCCCAGAAAATTCTGTGTCATGAAGGCCAGAGATGTGGAGAATGGGTGTATTTGTTGGGAGACGATACTAGCTCTAACACTTTTCTAACCATCTATTCCAACTGATCTTGAGAAAAGGGCTTCAGTTTATAAGAAAACTAAGCCAGTGTCTCAGAAAAGTGCAACAATAAATTTACATTACTCATTTAACAAAAAAAATGTAATTTAGGTATGCATTGTGAGTGAGATATTGTTCTTTACTGATAAATCTTCCCAATATGGAAATGATGTATTTAAGAGAAAATATATTTGCCTTACAGATGAAGGAGAAAATTCAGGAAATCCATAGAGAAGGGGAAAACTTTATTTAGGTCTTAGGTCAGTTTCTCTGGAAGAAGAGTTGGGGGAGTTTCTTGTTCTCGTTATTTATTGCAAGAATGCTCTTAGGAAGAGGTAAGCAAGATGAAAAGAGCAGGAGAAACAGTCTGTCAAGAATGTAGTTTTATCTTCCAATTAATTTCACTCTGAGCCTATCGGGAAACTTTCATCAGGAATTGGACCACAGATTTGCTCTTTCTTTGAGGTAATGGGCTTGGATTGTACATCTGTTTGTCAGTCTCTGGTCCTTGGCACTCCTACCAGGAAGGTGGCAGTATAGACTCTCATGAGAACACAGCTCCCCCTTGGAAAACTTATTCTGTAGAAGGAATGTTGTATGTTGCTATCAGCTGATACTCACAGCACCTGTTGCAGAGGACAGCATCCCACAAAGAGGACAAAGGTAAGGCAACAAGGGCACCCACAATGGCCACCTTTACAAATTGATTGATGTATTTTAAAAGGCACATTTATAATGACTTCTCAAGTTGATTTTACTGTACTCAAACTGTGACTTTATCAAATAGGGTTTAATGTAGGAGGATCACCAGACAGAGAAAAGGCCATTGTGAGAGAGGGCAATGCTTTACCCAGGAATTGAGCTCAGAACAAGAGAAACCCACAAAATACTCTGCTTATCTCTAATGTCTATTAAAATTTCAAATAATTTTGAGGGCCATATTCTTGAATGAACTGAATCTTTTTGACTACTCAGTCTTCTTCTGATGGACCAAGAAAATTTAATGTGTGAATTTCAAACATTCCCCTGCTACTACTAAATAATGAATATCAATAGATCAGTCCTCGGGTATGATTTGGAAAATTAAACAATGTTATGTGGATATACTTGCATTTCATTGACAGTTTAGATATTAAGCATAATAAAATATTTAGATCAATTCCTGCTTAGAAGTTGCTGAAATAGGGTTTTCATGAATACTCATCGCAATGATTCTGTCTTATATGTTACAGGTCAAACTCATGCTGCCTTGACAAATGGCTCACAAACTTTAGGTCTTAATACATCAACTTTTTTTCTTTTCTCACATTATATGTCTATAGTATGTTTGCTGCAAGCTCAATTTGCAAAAGCTTCACTATGGGACACAAAGCAATGGAATATTATCTACATGGAGCACTTGTGATTCCTTGACAGAGGACAAAAACAAGAAAACAACAGACATAATGGTGGTTCATAACTTCTGCAGGGAATTGTCAAACATTGCTTCACATATAATGAGTGCAAGTAAATACTACAATGTTAGTTAGTAAAGAAAGATAATTCTCCCAATGTTAGTGGGGGAGAAAACTAAATATTTTTGAAAATGGTTACTTCCTAGGCATCATGATATTGCCTTATGTATCCTTTTCTAAAGATTTCAGAATTATGCTCTTGCGAAGTTCTGACCCAGGTAAAGACAAGAAGCACTTTCAGGCTCAGTAAATTCATCTTTGCACGTAGTAAAGTGTTTTTCAAATTAGGATGTTATCTAACTGTTGGAAAACCTCACAGAGTAATTAATCTTAGAATATTTATGTAAGCCAAATTTTAATATCTCTGTCATTTTCGATTTCCATTCTTTTCCAATTGAGTTATACATGTATTTATGGATCTTCTGTAGTTTTCTGAGCTAAACACAAAAGGAAATTGTTCAAATGATAATTGTTATAATGGTGCTTTCGTTATTAGAATATTTTGTGAAAAGCTTTTGCAAATATGTATTGCATCATGCTAGAGTCTATTTTTCTCCTTTCTCTTTCCTTCCCTCTCTCCCTCCATCCATTATTCCTTTTCTCCTCCATTCTTTCTTTTCTTCCTTTTTTTCTCTCCCCCTCCCACCTCTTTTCCCTTTCTCCTTCTTTTCTCTTTTTCAGCTACAGAATTTTTATAATTTTTTTATAGATTCTTTCCAATGGCCATTTCAACCACAAATCATCCCACATGCATGGAACATATTTCCTATGACATATTCTTTACTAAATCCTAAAGGCATAGATATTGGATAACTCTGGTTTTTTGTAAGTGAGGAAAAAGACATGCTCAAATATAGTATTACATGCAATGTGCTATCAAAGAGATATTTGTGAAGTAAAACATGATCTCAAAGAAAAAAGAATTAAGAATGAGGCATTGATAGAGACTTGATGGAAGACATTATATTCAAGCTGAGCTGGAAAAACAAATCAAACTTCTTCAGATGAATACTGAATTATGCTTGGAGCATAATGAGTGTTAGGGATAAAAAGAGATATTATGAGAGATAGAAATTGAAAGGTAGAGTGAAGAATATTGTGAAAAAATTTGAATGGCACTGATAAAGAATTTGCTTCTTAGGAGGCAGAGATCAGTTTGAGGCAAGACCCCATCTTAACAAATAAGCTGGATGTGATGGCATGCGTCTGTCATCTCAGCTATTTGGGAGGCTACAGGAAGGAAGATCCTGATAAGATGCCTGCCCTGGGCAAAAGCATGAGACTCCACCTGAAAAATCACTAAACAAAAATGCCTAAGGAAAAAAGCAAAAAGTGCCTGCCTGTCAAATGTGAGGCCCTGAGTTCAAACCTCAGAACAACAACAAAATTTGGATTTTGTTATTTGTGTTAGTCAGCTTTCTGTCCATGTGACAAAATAACTGAGCTGTATAATTTCTCAGGAGGAAAAGGTGTTTTGGGCTCATAGTTTCAAGATTTCAGTTCGTGATCAGTTGGTCCCATTACAGTGAGGTAGCATGCAGTAGTGGGAGCATGGAGTGAAGGAAGCTGCTTATCTCATGTTGGACAGAAGGCGAAGGGAACAAGAGGATGTGGTCCTCCTTCAATATCACGCACTAGCATCCTAGCTTCTTTCCACAAGGCTGCACCTCATAAAGCCTCCAACACCTCCCAATAAACAGAGCCATAGGGTAGGGACCCAACCTTCACCACAGAGATCTTTGAAGTACACTTCTTCAAACCTTAGTATTATTCAACTAATCAACAGCTGATATAAACTTCAAAACAGGTAGTAGTTTCGATTACACATTATGATTTAGAAAAGGAAAATAAACTTACATTACTATGGGCACTGAATTGAGCAGGAGTGAGAGAAAAGAAACACTTAAGGTTCTCTGATTTAGTTCAGCCAATTGTACACAGACAGCCATAGCACTGAGATTAGAGAAGATGATTTTTAAAGAAGTAATTCTGAGATAAAAATCAATTGATATTGAATGGATAAGGTGAAGGAAAAAGCAAAGGATAGATGACAATGGAATTCCAAATTCTAGTGTAGGAGACAGTGTACTGTTCCGTTTCTAGTTACTTAATCTCTAAACATGTATTCTACACTTATCATGTGCCAGACAGTGAGGAATGTAGTGAACAATTTTTTTAATATTTTTACTCATTAACAGTATTAAGTCTGGTGAATATAGAAAAAGATATCAGGATTTGAAATTACTTTTGTGAATTAGACAAGTTCACTGTTTGAATATGTTCAGAGTTGTACAGTTGGAAATTGAAAATATAGTTCCACTAATAGGTACATTATTTTTTAGAGATATGACTTCAGCAGAAGCAGACAGAATCAGTTATCAAATGAAGCTGCTATTTTACTGAATGTTAAATGTGTGTCACTTGGAGATGTACACTTGGGAATCATCTTTTCATTGTACCAGTGACATAACAACTAAGAAGGCCAAAGATGGGATCCTAGGGAAAATTAATGTGTATGGGTGAGTAAAATCCAGGTCAATGTTTGAAAAAGGGGGATTAATAAAATAGGCACAGAGATGGATGCCATTTTCTTATGGAAGCCAGCAAAGTACAGTGGTATGGTGGAGGTCATAAAAAGCATCTCAATCACCCTTACTGACACATATTTATCACTCATTCCCTAAAGTATATTGTTATAAGAAGCTGTGTTAACTTAAATTGTGACTTCTCATTATCCCAAAGCAGTTGGTATAGTCTTGGTCCTACTATAGCTAGTTCACAAGCTCCCCACTGTCTTGAGAAGTGATCTAGCCTACTGTGGGTCAGCAAATATGAATTGCGCCAATGAGATCTTTTCCTTGACTATTTGGATTGGAATTTATAAAAAGATGCAGATGTTTAGCAGATGAAACAAAGTAAAGGTAAGGTTTCATATAAACCAGGGTCAGGACCTCTATGAGAACAAGAGGTCTGGAAGGATATCAGGGAGCTTAATTTATGACAGAAACTCAAGCAGCCTCTGCAAAGTCTAGAGTTGAGAGTGATAGTTACCGCCTCTCAACTGAAGTGCAGGCTTCATACTGCGGTAAAAATATAGGGTTCTGGGTACATACAGAGTTCTGTCAAAGTGAGGTTATTTATCCCTTGGATTCTGCACTCAGTGAATGACTTTTAAAACATACTAGTATTTTTATCTGACCCAAACACCATTGGCTTCTTTACCCATTGTACAGCATTGTGTTCTCTACTCTGCCACCCTGGACAGCTACTTTATTTGACCCTTTGTCCAGTAGTAATACAGAAAATCATGACTATTTTTTGTTTCTCTAATTTACACACCATCATTAACATAAAATCACCATGAATATTAATTTTCACTGTGAACCTGAAGAAAATAAAAGATAAAAAATATAAACAAAATACAAAATAAAAACAACTGAAGCTAACAACTGTTTGTTTTTGTGGTTCTGAGGTTTGAACTCAACCACTGAGTTTTAATAATAAATATTTCCATAGTTGAGGGTACAAACCAAAAAAATAAGTTAAATGTAAAACCATCTCGTGTTGTCTTCAAATTTCAAGTCTTGCATGAGCAATTGTAGGCTTGTCCTTGTTTACTTCTCTAAAACAAACCATTTTTCAACTGTCCCCCTTCTCATTGCTTAAAGATCTCATCATAAATCTATCATTCTGCCTGACAGAGAACGAGGTAATCTGCAGTGACCCATTTCAAAACTTTTCCAGAACAAGAAAGTTGAAGACTATAAGCATGATCCTGCTGTGCGGGTCACTCCCACTTAGACAGAGGGACAAATCACTTCCCTGGCTTCTGGCACATAACTCTTGGAGGAAAGACACACACTGCAGGTCTTTCAATACTATTTGATTAGTATTTAAATTGTACTAAGCATCATAAATAACCTGAAATTAAAGTACACAGGAGGATGTACATGAGCCATATGCAAATACTATACTGCTTTATGTAAGGGAATTGAATACCCACAGATTTTGGTGGCGACAGTTGTCTAGAAACAAACACCCCATAGATTCTGAGCAATGACTGTATGTATGTGACTGTGTTCTAAGTCACATTACTGATTCTTGGTCACAGAATAGTTTGCACACATATTAAAAGAAAATTATATCCTAAATGTTTATTTGTAAAAGTTTCCAGGTAGCCAACAAGGACATTACACTTATCATGAGGTAAACACAGATCAAAGCCACAAGAGGGTATTACCTCACCTAATTAGGAATGGGTACAGTTAAAAGAAGTAAAAAGAAGTGTTGATTAGGACATAGAGAAAAAGGAATCCTTGCACACAGTAGGTGAGAATGTGAATTAGTACAGTCATGTATGGAAAATCATATGGTGATTCCTCAAACAATTACATGTAGAACTACCACACGGTTCATCAATCCCATTACTGAGTTTATAGCCATGGGAAATGAAGTATGGGAATTGAGGTCCCCATATACACACAGGGGCATAGATCAGTGACCTTCTTACTTCAACTAGACCCCACCTCCTAAAATTTCTATTACTTCACAATAGTGCCATCAGCTTGGAAACCAAACCTTCAACACATTAGTTTTGGGGGGATATTTAAGATCCAAATGATAATAATGAATAAAGAAGTTGTGGCAAATATACATGATGGAATACTGTATATCCATAAAAAGAATAAAATCCTGGCATTTTTGTCAACATATTAAGTATAAGATGTCAGGCACAGAAAGATAAGTACCACATGCTGTGACATCTACATGGAATCTAAAAAAAGTTTATCTTTTAGAAGAGATTATAAGTAGTGGTTACCAGAGCTGGGGAGGAGTGGGAAAATGTTGATCAATGGGTACAGGGTTATGCCTAATATGGCCAAAAAGTTGTGGTTTGCTGCTGCACAGTAAGGTGACTGTAGAGAACACTCAACAGAGCCTCATGAAAATGTGAGACCTGAGTACACGTACCAATGCATAATATATATACATATATATATATACATATATATATATACATATATATACACAAAGACCTGGAGTGCCACACTAGCTCAGGAAAAAGTAAACTTCTGGTTATATGTATAGCATGTTGGATTGTTAAATTAGTAGCTAATTTTTTTTCTCTTAAATAAAAATCCAGGTACAAAGGGTTAGTACCTGGATTTATTATTTATTAGTCAATACTACCAAATATGTAAATAATTAAGTCCAATTCTTTGTAAATATTTCCAAGATATAGACAAGAAGAAAATGAGTCCTTCCTCATTCTGTTAGTCATTATGGAAATGACTACACATCTGTGAGGATAGATGGTGAAAGTGTTTTTCAAAAAGACAGTTACAAGTATTGATGAGGATGTAGAAAATTGGAACCTTCTGTACTTTTATATTCATTGATGACATAAAATTATATAGCTACTTAGCAAAACAGTGTGTCAGTTCCTTATATGTTATACATTACACAGTATTTCTAATCCTAGATATATATAAAACCAAGAGAATTGAAGTCATGTTCATTGCACCCTTGTTCATAACACAAAAATAAAGGTACAACCTAAATGTGCTCCAGCCGATGTCTGAGTTAACCAAAATGATACATCTATGCAATGGAATATTAACCAGTAATGAAAAGAAATGAAGCAATGGAAAATACTCAAGATGAATGACCCTTGAAAATACCATGACATGTAAAATGATCTTGTCACAAAAGACCATACGCATTCATGATACCACTTGTATGAAATGTTCAGAATTGACAAACCCAAAATTGACAGGCTCACAAATACCATTTATTATATATACCTGCAAAGAAATGTTACCCTACAAGAATATTTATTTTATAAGCGAAACATGATTTTGGAATGTTGAAATATACAATCATTTGGTATCTCTGTTCAGGTGTTAGGTCTCTCCCAGGTGTAGGAACAAGCCAGAGTGTCTTTTCAAATGTAGAATAGTTGCCAGTAAAAAAAAAAAAAAAAAAAAAAAAGGATATGCCTTGACTTAAAACCCAAATGGTTTCTCTGTAATTCCCTCATTGGCTTCTGGAAAAGGCTTTTCTCACTATTCCTATCTTCTGAAAACACTACTGACCACTCTCACTCCCAAGAGCCAAATGTTGTGGGTACTTGCACAAAAGCCTGAATCTATTAGAGAATTCTTTGTGGTCCTTGTTCCTACATAAACTTGACAGCCATACACAATACCTAGTAAATACATCAGTGAGAACACCAAAGTACTAAGGAAAACACTGTTTTTAAAACTCCCCAAACCTTATGCCTTTTCCAAGGAGGTAGTTCAAGGTGACTTTAGGTGGAATACCCTAACATCTCAAGCCACCATATCTTAGACATCTCATCAAAGTGCTAAGTTGATGAATACTCATGAGGTTTATCTCTCACCTGTCACATGAACATTTTTTGTTAATGTCAATATGCTACTTGTACACAGCAGGCCCATTGTGAGAATCTACAGGAAGTTAAGATGACCAGCATTCAATTATGACAGAGAGCAGGTGTTCATGGCAGTCGCTATACCTTAAGGATGTTGCTCGCCCTACTGTGAGTGAAATCGCTGGCTTTGTTTCACTTGCTTTGTGTTTTGTTCCTGATTTGTATAGGGAATAGAATATCCACTTGGTCATTAGATGCATAAAGTAACTCAGAGACACAGTTGATTTGTTCCAGAAAGAAAAGATACCACTTCCCTCAAAAAAGTAGCTGCAATTGCAATCACTCACACTTACTCTCCAGAGCCCATCTAGTTTGGAACTGGTCAGATTGCATGAAATGAGCATGGTATAAAATTTACCACCTCTACATCTTTCCAATTTTTGATGTAGGCACAAACCTCTGAATTCCTTGGAGGTGCGGCACTCAATTGTACTTACTATTTAAGCATGGAAGTGTGAAGTTCCCTGCTTTGCTTTTCCTAATCTAAGAATACTCAATACATTTGACAGTCTTTCACAAATTCTAATATGTATATGGATTACCTAAAGGACTTATTAGATTTCACATTTTTATCCATTATATTCATAGTGGGTCACATGATTTTTCATTTCAAAAAAACTCACAAGTGATTGTATTAACCTGCTGGGACTGCTAGTATAAAAAATCCTGTGCCTGAGGTTTCAGTGACAGACATTTATTTCTCCAAGTCTATAGAATGGAAAGTCAAAGATGAACATTCTTTTGCTTCCACAGTCCCCTTCCTGGCATAAAAATAGCCATGCTCTTGCTGTGCCATCACTTGGTGGAGAAAGATCTCTCTCTGTGTCTTCTTCTTATAAATTCATTAATTCCATCATGGGAGCCCCACTGTCATGACATCTAACCCTGAGAACCTCCCAGAGGCCTCATCTCCAGTAGTCATCAATCAAAGGGCTTCAACATATGAGTTTTTGAAAGACAATTCAGTCCATAACAATGGTGCATATGCTTTCAGTCCTTTCACACAGTTTATAAATCCAGTGGTCTTTCAGTATCTTCAGGGGATTGTATCCAAGACCTCCTATGGGAGGCTGCTCAAGTCCCGTATACAAAATGGCATAGTATTTTATGTAACCTATCCACATCCTCATGGGCACTTTAGCCCCAGATTAGTAATACCTATTGCAGTGTAAGTGCTATGTAAATAATACATTATCGATTAGGTAATGATGACAAGGAAAAAATCCCACACATGTTCAGCACAGATGCAATTTTATCTTTTCAAACATTTTGGATGCAATGCTATTTAATCTGTGGATATTGAGGGCAGACTATATGTTACTCTCAAAAAAATATTCATATGTTCAGAACTGGGCACATAGATAGGTACAGGAACGTTCTGAAACTACTAGCCCTACCGTGAGAACTTGTGAGATTATAGAATCCCCTCCACACACACTTGCTCTGAAATGTCATGCTAGTTAAACTAAGATTACTATCCAGACAGAATAACTTCCTAGTAATATTCCCAAAATTTGGGTCTTTTTTTCCTCCAAAAGTGTAGTCACAGTAGTGGATATCCCAAAGCTTCTATAAAGAATGCAGGGGGGACTCAGGCACAGGGACTCAAATTTGTCATCCCAGCTACTCCAGAGTTGGCGATGGAGAGGATTGATTTCCACGGCCCACGTAGACAAAACGTTTGTGAGACCCCAGTGTCAACCAATGTGAGCTGGTTGTGGTGGAATGCACCCATCATATAAGCTACGGTAGAAGAGGAAGTAGAAGGGTCATAGTCCAGCCTGGCCCAGGAAAATGTGAGACCCTATCTCATAAATAACCAAACTGAAATGGGCTGGAGGCATACCTCAAGTGGTAGAGTGCCTGCTTAGCAAGTGTGAGGCCCTGAGTTCAAACCCCAGTACTGTAAACAAATAAACAAAACACAAGAATGCTTGAAGGCAAAGTTATGAAAACAACTCTCATCTTGTTTTAGGGATCATTTGTATATTTCTTTTTAATTTAATATTTGTATTCATTGTGGCATTTACATATATGCTTGCACTGTATCTTGTTTAGTTTCACACCAGCATCATTCTTTCTCATCTGCTTCCCCCCTATTTAATTAAAACAATTTCAACATGTTTCAGTGATATTTTACCTCCCTCACACACTAGTACCAACCTCTCAGCAGTACCTATTTTATGTTACTGTCCATCACTTTGTAAAGGGTATATTCATTGTTCAAAGGAGCTTTGTCATGATTTTTCACCTGTGGATATACAGGTGAAAAATATAATGTATTTAATGTAATTAAATACATTAACTCCTTTTATTACTCCCCTAACACTTTCCCCAGCATTTAGTGTGTTTTATGCCATATTCCTACTTAGATGCACTGTATTTCAATATTATTCATTCTCTATCATACTCTTTTTCTCTCACACCTCTCCCTAGTCCCTTCAAAAAGTTGACTATTACTAACATGTTATCTGTCTGTCTATCTGTGTATCTATCTATATAATCATGCTTATATCTATGTGTACATTTATCTTTTGGATCTATTTCCACATATGAGACAAAACATGCAAAGTTTGTTTTTTTGAACCTGGCTTACTTCACTTAACACAATGACCTCCATTTCCATCCATTTTCCTGCAAATGACATAATTTCATTCTTCTTTATGGCCTGAACAACACTTCATTGTGTATACATACATCACATTTTCTTACTCCATTAATAAGTTGTAGGCCATCTGAGCTTTTTCCAAACCCTTTCTATTGTGAATAGTGCTGCAGTGGGTGTGCATGTGTTTCTATTGTATCCTGACTTACTTTCATTCTGGTATATGCCCATGAGTGGTTTTTCTGGACTGTATGGAAATTCTATTTTTAGTTGTTTTGAGGAAACTTCATACTCTTTTCCACAGAGATTATACTAATTTGTATTCCCATCTACAGTGTACAAGCATTCCCATTTTGCACATTTTCACCAAGATTTGTTGTATTTGTGCTCTTGACGATAACCATTCTGACTGTAATGAAGTGAAATCTTAATGTAGTTTTGATGGGCATTTCCTTTATGGCCAGGGATGATGAACATTTCTTCAGGTATTTATTGGCAATTTATAAATCTTTATTTGAAAATTGTTTGTTCAGTTCATTTGCCCATTTCTTCATTGGGTTGTTTCTTTAGTTTAGTTTTTTGAAATCTCCACAATTCATGTTATTAATCCCTTGTCAGTTGTATAACTGGCAGTGATTTTTTTTCCATTCTGTTTACTCTCTCTTCAGTCTAGTGACTATTCCTTTTGTTTTACTGAAAATTTTTTGTTTTATGCAGTCTATGTACTTCAACAAAAACATACAGATGTAAAAGCACCAACATAACATGGTATACCACATTTCCACATCTTCAGAAAAGCCTGCTGCCTCTGCACTCTCCTGGTTCTCCATCTTTGCTCCTGGCAATCAGTCATCTGCACTGTGTCACTGTCAGTTTGCCTTGTCTAGAATTTCCCAAATATACAATTTCAAACAATGTACCTTTTTATATGTTTTCTATAATTTAGCATAATACCTTTTGCTTATTTATTTGTCATGGCCTATGTTGTATAATCTTTGTTTTTCTTTGTTGATGGTACTAGGTTTGAACTGAGGGCCTTGTGATTGCTAGGTACGCACCACACAACTTGAGTCAAGCCCCTAGCTGGCATAATGGTTTTGAGACTTATTCATGTTGTATGTCAATGATTAATTCCTTTTTTTATTGTTGGTATTAATGTACTGTGTGTGTACTAAAATATTACTTACTTATTCAGTAATGGATGTGGCATTTATGCTGCTTGGTTTGGTTTTATCTTGAATAAAGACATTATACACATTTGAGTACATGTCATTGCATGGATAAGCGTCTGTAACTTTTGAGTAGATAGCTAGAACTGCAAGTACTGGCTCATATGGTAAATTTAGATAAACCTTTACAAAAATGAAACAAATAACATATAATCTTCAAACAAATTGCTTTGCAAACTTGGTGAACCATGTGCAATTCTAGTGTATTCTAGTACTTTAGTATATTTTTAGTTCTAGCTGCTCCATATTTTCATCAACATTTAGTATCATTTCAAAAAAATTTAGACATTGTACTATGTATAGAATAGAATAGAATTGTTTGTCTATTGTTTGTCCATTTTATATTTCATTGATTTCTATATTTAATTAATTTCTTCCTTATGTTTTCTTTAATTTCTCTATTTTTTACAATAGAAACTTAGATTATAGGTTTCAGTTCTTACTTCTTTTCTTGTATAAATATATACACTTTAAATATCTGCCTTATGATATAAGTTTTCATCAATAGATTAATTTGAGTGTGTAATTTAACTAGCAGGTATTTTTTAAATGAATTTTCAGTTTGTACAGTGGCCACAGAATGAATTTTTATGATTCAAATATTTGAAAGTTATAGTGACTTCTTTAATTATACAATATGAAATTATTGAAATTTTATCTAGTTCTTTGTTTTCTTATAAAACATTGTGCTGTTTTCTTGGTGGAATGTTTTAAAGGTCAAATGATTTCATAACAGTGTTTAGTTCTTTCAAATCCTTAATAAATCTGTCTTAATAAATCTTCTCTTAGTTACTAAGAGAAGAATATTGGCTAAAATTAATTACTAGTTTTTCTATTTGTCTATGCTTCCTTGGTTCTACACATCTTTGCTTAAAGTACTATACAGGAAGCACAACATCTGCAGTGGAGAAACGGATTGAGGAGAAAAGGATGATAGTTTGATACAGAGGATTTCAGTTCATTTAAACAGTGTTGAGGACTTCATTTCAATACACATTAGTAAATGGGGATTTTAAAGCATGGTACTAGGGAATTGCTAATAGTCTTTCAAGGATTCCATAATTCTGCAGACATGGACAGCACTATTTGGAAATCATAAAGGAGAAAACTTTTCACCTGGTGCTGGATTCAAGGCATAAGATTTTGCTCCCCTAGTTCTTTGTGTGTATGTGTGTATGTGTGTGCATATAGGTGTATGTGTGTATCTTATTGTGATCATATATGATGATTTAATTAAAATTCACTACTGCTAATACTTAGAAGAATGACAATTTGTTTTGCAATATAATTGGGGTACACATTTAAAAAATATTTGTAATTAACCAGTATTGCCTACACAGGCATACATCACTTAACGACAAGTAATATGGTATTAGGACATTTTATCATTACACAAACATCTTAGAATTGTGTAAACCTAAACAGTACACCTTACTCCTTTCCAATACTCCATGGTATGGCCTGTTGCTTCCAGATTACAAAATTGTACAGATGAGTATTACTGTACTGAATAGTGTAGGCAACTGTAACACATAGTAAGGATTTGCATTTTATGAACAACAAGCAAAGTTTTGAAGGTGTGCTGTTCTTTAAACAGTACTTCCCACTTCACTGGCTTAGCAAATTAGGAGGGTACCATAGAAGAGAGAGCTGTGTCTCCATGACATATTGTTGCTCCTGCATCATACTGGCTTACTAACATTTTTGGAGGCCCTTGGGTTCTCACTATGCCAGATTACAAAGGATTTCAATTTGTAGTCTGCAACATTCTTCATAACAAGAATGTTCTCTTGCCCTTCAAAGTTTTGAAACTTGGCCTTGAATGGATTTTTGAACCACTTATACCCACCCACATCTTGCAGTAAGTTTAGTGTCATAGTCTACCTGTTAATTTAGGTCATCAGAAGTTCCTCCATATCCTAAATAGGTCTTTCTCTAATTTTGCTAGTCTAATAAGCAGATCCTTAAACAGCTTCTTTGACTTTCTTCAAGATCAGTGATGGTGGAATGGGATATGCCTGACTGATGAGAAATAACCATCACTAATTTTCTACATTCATAATCTTTCATCAGTACTAACTTTGTTTCCAGGATAATTGATGTGGCCTCTTACTGCCAAGATTAGAATTGGATATTATATGCTTAGAGGTCATGATGGACAAAACAACCCAAAATTAAACCAAGGACAAGAGTCAATGACATAAGAGATGTGGTAAACACGAAATGTATGGGCTGCTGCCAGTGTAACAAAGCACACTGTTTTCCCATAAACTTTGGTTTTAATAAGTAGAAGGAATATATTGTAAGATAATAAAAATTTACAGTAGCAAATACATTAAATGGTAACAGTTACTTATTATCACTGTCAAGTATTGGGTAATGTAGTAGATTGTATATGCTCTACTTTTATGTAACTCACAGCATCATAGTTATGATTATACCAGCATCAACACAAACGTGTGAGTAGTGCATTGTGCTATGACACTGCCATGCTTATTGCATCACTTGGTGACAGCCATTTTTTAGCTCAATTATAGTCTTAGGAGACTGCTGTCATAAACACAGCCCATAATTGACCAAAATCTCATTATGTAGTGCATGAATATATCTGAGATAACATTGCAAACTTAAACTGAATTACAGAAAGCTTATCCAAATATGTTAGTTGCAAATGGAAAAAAGAGCTGAGGGAAATGTAATTATGAAAGAATGTAAATGCCTTTACCATTTTCTATACCACTATGTGATTACTAATTGTTAGCTTAGACCATATTCCTGATTAAACTCTGTAAGGCTGAATTATATACGAGGGGGGCGTGTCTTGTTTCATGTCAATCTTCCTTTTCAAATTTCTAACAACTGCTCCCACTAACAGAGACCCCTTATTCTTTCTTCAAGGACTGTAATATTAGTGTCCTGCCTCACTTTACAATTGTGACCCTACATTATATTTGGCAAAGGTGAGATCTTGATACCACTTAAGTTTTGAATCTCAAGAACAACTGAGAATATTTTTTACTATATTGGTTTTGTTTATAGAATGCCTCATATGTTCTTTTATTTCTTTACTTCATAAACACTTGCTTGGTGTTTAACAAGTATATAGCATTGTCCTGAAAGGGTCCATGTTCTTGTGTGGGTAGGTGTACATGTGTAGGGGCCTGAGCTGGTGACCAAGAGTTTGCAAAAGTTTGAGTACAGTGAATGACATTGACAGTACACTGCAATCAAGTGTGATCTATATAGTCACAAGGAACCCTGGCCTGTGCATAGATCTGCTTCAGAAGAAACTTGACAGGTGTGTAGGGAGGACAACATGGAGGAAGCAAATCTTGGGGAGGAATCAGCAGACAGAGTGACAGTGTAGGCTAAGCAAAATAGGTGGTGAGCCATGGCTGTAGGTGCTGTCTTTAAAGAAAGACAATTGGCTATATTTATCTTAGAGTCTTGAACAACTCCTTATTGGGGAGGTTATCAGTGGAACAACAAACACAGGCTCGATATATCAGCTTTAGTCTCTCTTCACAAATGCTGACTGAGTAAATACTCATGTGATAAGCATGGCTGTTGGTCTTTGCGATACATTCCAAGAGTAACACAGGGAGAATTGAAGGCAAGATGGCGGAGAAGTATAAACTTCAATCAGGATCAAGGAATAAGAGTTTGGTTAACAAAGAATGGATTGTATACAGAAGTGCCAAAGAAGAGTAGGGAGAACACAAAAGTGTGACATGTTATCTGATATCAAAAAAGATGATAAAGTTAACCAAGCAAAAGGTTTCTGGAGCCAGCCCCAGTTCTCCCTGGAGGAGAGGAATCCAAAGCCTCCCCCTCAAGGTAAGTCAGGCAGCTGCCATGACAGAATGGGAGACCTAGCTCTGGGACAATAACCACACCACCCTCAAATTTTAACTTCAGTATGAGGATATGATTGGACAGTAATTTCCCTCACATGACAGGCCAGCCACAGACAAGAAAACCCCTCATTCCACAAACCTCAAATTTATTTGTTGCAAGGTGCCTCCTTGAGAGAGGGCTTCCTGAGGAGGCACTTGGGGGAACATGAAAACAAGAATAAATCACTCTTCAGGATACCTTGAGATACCTGGCCACAGAAAGGCTTAGGACTTGCAGTGAGGTGAAAAGTTAAAGGGAGCTGAAGTAGGGCATTGATGACCCTACTTAGCTGTCTATGGAAAATTTCCAAAAGAAAGCACTTAATCGTCACTGACAGAGAGCTCAGATATCTGAAGCTCCATTCAGGCAGGTGAGCTTGGAGACTGAGCAATTCAGGGCATTTGAAAAATGCCCTGGAGAGTTCTGGGACTGCAAGCCATAGTGAACATGTAGGAATATATCACAAGAGGCAAACTTAGTAAGGAAGAGGGTCAGATGGGGAATCCAAGGGTTCCTGGCAGGAAAACAGCAAAAATTTCCAGGTTGGTGGCCCCACTCTATCCTACCACAGCATCTCCACTGAATTAGATCAATTTAAAAAACAAATTTGGAGCCCCCACTGACATACAACTAAAGTTAAAGCTGCTGCTTGATTGCAAACAAAAACAAGCAGCAGATTGAAACTGAACAAGTCAGAATTTAAAAGGTATAAGCCTGGGGAAGTCCTGGTCTCAGAACCAGTGTCTGCATGGGAAATTATCATCAAAAGCAGGAGAGAAGGTGGGGTTTAGACTGTGGTGATCTGAAAAGGAGCTAAAGGCCTAGAGTTTGGTGGCTCTGCCCTTTCTAGCTGCTTACATCCTGCTCACAGAACAAGCAATACCACCTGCTCAGATCTCTCAAAATTTCAACAGGAAGTCTCATACTCCTATCTTAAGAGGCCAGCCAGGCTGGTTCAAAACAACTTGGAGTATTGGCCTAGAGAGTGTCAATTACCCAGGCGGAACTGTCCTTCCCTGAGGCTCCTGGTACACCAGAAGATAGAGGTGTAACTCTGCTTTCCTGAGTCTGTTCCCATAACAACTAGGGCAAGATGAACTATCCTGGACAAATGCATTTATGTCCTGAAAAAAATGTTTTTGTGGTATAAAGGTGTGATTATTCTAAGGTGGGAAACATTCTCTGTCAATAGGAGACAATCTACTAATCAGTGAATTTTGGTGAATGATAAATTGCCACCAGTTGTGGCATCAATACCATTAATACACTAAATGAACTGGAATGAGAAAATGCAGATACCTTGTAGAATGAACTTAGGGGAAAAGTAATGAGAAGAGGGTTGGGGAAGGGTCTATAGATTGGTAAATGAAAAGACTATAAGGGGACAGACACATGCAGTAATTAAATATGCTGTTTCTGAGCTTTTGAGTCTAGAATTTTCTGAATTATGGAAGTGCGTTGTGTTCCTCACTCTTATGGTTATAAGCTATGAAGATAAACCATGTTTGGGAATCACATCACTTATCTATTCAGACTGGTGTTTTGCCTTAATGGAAGAACACTTGAACCCAAAGAGAGAAGCCATGATTATAATTACTGTAAGATAGAGGTGGTTAATATTAGTAATACTTCTTTGTAAGAGTTGCTGTTGTGTTACATAAATTAATTAATTTTCTCCTCACAACAATCCCAGGCATTAACTCTCTTACAGTTTGAAATAGCTGCCTGTCTCACAACTATCATATCACCCCATTTCAATTCCTTAGAGCACTGCCACAGATTAGATATTTGATTTTTATTGTGTACTTTTGTTTGTTAATTTTTGTTAATACACTATCCCCCTTTTATTCTTTGCCATAGAATACTGATATTTTATTTCTTGTTTCCTTCTGTATCCACATTGTCTAAAACAATGCCTGGGAAATAGCAAGCACTCAGTCAGCACTCAACAGATACCAGCTGAGTGAAGATGAAAGTCCAATTTGTAAACTGGCTTGAGGTTTAGCACTTGTGTTTTCCTGCCATGATAATCATCCTTAGCGGCCACAATTGGCAAGGAAAGAAAAGATCATCAAAAGAAACTGAGAATAGATAGAAAAGAGAGCCCAGAAGGACTATTTTTCTATGAATTTCAAGCCAAAATGTTATGAGCTTATTGCCAAATCAGTTCAGAATATTCTGTGATCTACGTGGCTCCCTTTTAAACTAGTAAGCAGGTTTTCACAAGAATTAACAGTAGGCAATGGAATCAAAAAGTCAGAATAATAAGTAGGATTTGGTACAAGAGATATTTTTGAATGGGCAATCATAATTTTACTGTGTCTTTTCCATGAAGAGGTTGAAAGACTGAAGAGTGTCACCCACAGGTTTGCTGTCATCTGTGCTTGCTGATTACAACTTCTCCTCCTAATTGCATAATGACTTCACAATCAGTGTGTGGTTTCACATACTTCCTTCATCTGATAATTGGTGAGTGTTTTTACAACCCACAAGGGGCTTCTTAGGAAAGGTAGATTTTGAAGTATAACTTAATGAAGGGCACTGTCAAAAGTGAAGATTCAGATAGAAAAGATGGAAATCTGAATTTTCAGTGTTACTCAAAGTCCATTCCAAATGGAAAAAAAAATGAGAATACATGGCTTTCATTTCTTCTCTTCACTACCTGAGGATGGTGAAGTCTAATAAAACTGCAAATACAAAAGAATGATTCTGTCGAGTTTGATTAGACACTGAGCATTCAAATGTCTTCTCAAAATATGTATTTTAGAGCATTTTCTATTGATTTATTGCTTGCAAAAATGCTATCTATAGTAAAAAAAGAACTTTTGATTTGTTGTCACTGTAAAAAATACAATTGTTTCTTCTTTAGTCTTCTGTTTCCTTCTTATTTTTCATGTCTTTTAAGTCTGAGTCATGAAGATTTCATCCTAACATCCCTACACTCAGTAATTTGATGTATATGTGTGAATATTATTTAGACTCAAAAGTGTGCTATGTGTTAGAATAGGCATGAGAAAATATGGCTGAGGACTGACACTAAGAATTCTGAATGTAGGTCAAGCTTCACGAAGTACATGCAAAATTAAAGATCATGGTGAGAGCAGATAGATTTATAGTCCCCTTTATGATAAGGAGTTCATATTTCAGAGCAGACTGTGATTTCCACAGGACCAGAGTTTATCACTAGTCTGCTTACTTACCAATGCACTGAGGAGTTTTTTAGCCCTCAGAATCTTAATGTCTTTATGTGTAACAGAAAAGTTGTTAATATGGTTGTGTTAATGACTGATATACACCCATTGTTTCACTTAGCTCCATGTCTGACTCAGATGCTCAGTAACTATAAGATATTATTGTTTTACGTCTCTGCTTTCCTCACCTCAAATGACTCAATTGTCATTTGCTAGAATGTGTGTGTGTGTGTGTGTATGTGTAATTTAAATTCTTCTTGTATGTTTATGACACTTTTGTGTGTAGGAGAAACAATTTTTTATGCTGACCACAAAGTCTGCAGTCGCCTCAGATTCCTACATGTTCTTTGGCCTTTGTTTTGCTTCAGCAATGGATGTGTACTGCAGCATTGGAAAAGAGGGCTGCATTTACATACACATGTCCCTAAGTGTGTGAACACAAGCCTCTTTTACACATTTGGCAGTTATGCTGATCATGTGTCTCCTGTTATAGCTCAGGGAACAAAGACACTTGACAGTTCTTCACACATGACAATAACCAGACATGAGCGTGTTTAGTGCACTGTGACTGACTTTAAGCCAGGTACGACAAATATTCCTCAGGTAGAACATACTTTTCACAGTATAGATTTTTCATATTGGCACATTATATACATATTTATATATCATTTAAGTAATATATAATATAGGCATATTTAGTCATGTAACATATATATGTATATTATATATAAAATGTGTGTTTATATGATATATTGGCATATATATATACACACATATGATGTCTTTTCCATATCGGCAGAAAAAATTTCTATAGGAAAAAAATACATTAGTTGACAAAGAGCAGATAAAGTACTGAAGTGTACTATGAAAAGCACATTTCTATTTAAATAAAAATATGTGTCTCAAAGGAATACAAATTCTTTTCTTCTTTCAATAAAAGACAAGTATGGAATGATCTTTACACACCGTCACTGGTAGATCAGTCACATGCAGCTTTACAGTTTTAATGGTGACACTTTCATGGTGGTACAGTTAACCTTGGGTTCTAAATTCCCTGCAGATAGATTCCACGTATCCTATTTTTTAAATGTGATCACAAATACACTTATGATTAAAATGATTAATTGTTAATATGATCAATGATATTCAATTAACAGTCATTGAGTTAATGAGTTATTTAAAAAGCCATTCAACTTATCAACTTATAGGTGTGTTGCATATATTCTGAAAATAATAGTCATTTTTCAAAAAGTCTATCTGTACTTCCTTCACTGATTTATTGAACAAAGAATTAAATTGCACCAGGAGCAACAGAGGGCTGAATTGTCAGTATGCTATCTCTGCTAATCCTTTTTATTTCAATCCATCTTTCTTTGTTCTCTGGTCCCATGCCTCACCACCTGATGTTTCAAAACTAAACACCACTCAGGGCTTGGATGGTATGGGACCCTCCTGGTGGGACATTCACTTGATAGCTGTTACTCATTTGGAGCCCCAGTGCAGATGGGTTGCTCTCTGATTGGTAGGATGTAACATTCACCCACAGGATTGAGGAGCTCCTGTGAGCACCTCAAGGCACAGGGTTCAGGGTTCAGGGTTCAGAGTTCTCTGGTCCTGCCCCAGAGGATGGACCACACTAAAGCTAGCTGACCCTTCTTTAATATTACCATCCCTAATCCTTAATCCCCTCCCCCATCCTTTCCTTCATTGTGAGGTGGGAGATATACACCAAGGTCAGTAATGCCATCCATAGCTGAGCCCTGCCATTAGAGCTGTGTTTCTCCACCCTCCCCCTCCCCCATCTTTCTATTCTTCTCTTCTTCTCTCTTTCCCCTAACAGGCAGTTTTAAAACAAGAAATGGCAAGCACACCTTACTCAGCCCATCCAGCCACATGCATTTTGTTTTAAAGAAAAAAAAGAAAACTTGATCCAGAGGGGCTGACTGATGCCTGCCCTGGGAAAGCACAGCTGCTCAGAAAATAGGGGAAGGAGCCACATGGACAGGGAGCAAATAAACTGCTACCTGAGGGTAGGGAGACTTCTGTGCCCATTCTATTTGCCCCCAGGAGATGGGGGTATAAAGTTTACACCTAACTGACAACACACTAATAGTAAAGGGAACAGAGCCTTACTGCCCCATCCTGAGTGCCACCAACACCAGGGGTGGGGGGGGGAAGGTGAGGGGGGATGTGTGTGTGTGTGTGTGTGTGTGTGTGTGTGTGTGTGTGTGTCTTTAGATGTCTTTAGGACAGTTCTCAAGTCACTTTTTTAAAGTTAATACGTACAACTGTCTCAAAAGGTATCTAAAGTTCTAATCCCAATCAGGACTAACTACTCTCACATTAAGACTACAGAACATTTATGGACAATAATCTCAATCTGTTTCATTTTATTTTGAGTGTAATTTACATTTAACTCCTTTATAATTAGGTTTATTGACCTATGTGTTCTTGTAGATGGTTACTATTAAAATGATTGGTTAATTTAATTTTCTTCCTAAATCTTTTAAGGTATAAGGTTACTAAAACTTTATTTAAAACTGTGTTATCTAAATTTGGATTTTTGCAAAGTTTATTTCAAGATACAAATTAAGGTATTAAAGCTTGTAGGTTTATAATTTCAAGTTTGCCTAAAAGCTTTCTGAAGTCAAAATTTAAGGTACTACTGTTTATTTAAAATGTATTCTATCAAAATAAATATCAGGAATTTGGGATGCTATAGGCTGATATAAAATTTTACCCAAACCAAACAAAAGCTTGCCATCCAGACTGGAAAATAAAACTTTAAGTTTTTAAAAGTCTACAAAAAGTATTTAATACTGAAACACTAAATTATTCATGTCACCAACTCCCAATGAATGAACCTGTTATATTTGTGCTCCAGGAGCTACATGCAGGTCAACAACAACTCTGCTATGGGTCCCAAGTCATGCTGCTAGTTAACATCAGCAACCTAGAATTAATTTCTTAACAACATGTAAGGCATGGCTCTCAGTCATTGGGTCATCCAACTTCATGCTTATTCTCTTATCCCCTGTTTCTATATCCAATCATTTAAAACCTTAATTGGTTTATTCTGAAAAAAATGTACATGCTACCCCATTTTTCTCAGATTAAAAGCTGACTACAACCCCATGGCCTAATATGAAAACTGACCATGACTGATGGATTTGTATCAGCCAAGCTTAATTTTGGTGCACTTTCGATTTAATATTTTATTTTGCACTGTATTTATGGGAGTTCATATAAAGATGTATTCCTTTTACCACTCAACAGATTGTCTCCTAAATATGGTTATCTTTTCATTTTGCATGTTGTTTTGGTATCAGCCTCTTTGCCCAGTGCATAATAGTTCTGAGGTTTTAATAGTTTTGTCAACATTTAGGATCAACAACCTGTGTAATAACCCTCATGCAAGGGTGGAAGAGATGGGCCCTTAGGAGAAAGGTTGACACACAAGACAGGGTACCCTGCCAATTTTTTGCTCCAGAGATGTCTGATGGAAACTGTTTCTCTCTCTAACTCTCCACCAGACTGCATAAGGAATTCCATTCAGAAACATAGGGAATTCCATTCAGGAGCTTTAATACAGGGGTGGATGGGTGAATTAATTTTCTCCCTTCCCTTCCATCTCTTTTTTTCCACCAATGAGCATAGGGGAAGCCAACATATCCACATGACTGTATCCTTAAGTACTGGGAGGTACTTTAATACTACTAACCAAAAATAAGATGATTATCTCTCTATATGGCCCATTTAAAATTATTGACTATCTTTTACATCCTGCCTAATCCCTGAGGTATTTTTCTAATAACACTAAAAATAAATACTGCTAGTACCTTGTAAAAACATGTTATAAAATCACTTACGGAGGTAAAAATGTATACATGTAAAGAGCTATAATTCTTTTAACTAAGGTACAGTCTATCTAATAAGGTGTTTCACATTTTTGCTCTTTATAAGAAAAGCTAAAAGTTCTACCATTTAGGGCTGACATCTGTCTGTCAGATAAACCTTGATTTACCTGACATCTGTTTGCTAAATAATGTATATGGCATTAAATTAAGCATCAGAAGAGTGTCTACTTAAAATTAGTAATACGACCTACCCCTAACCATTGTAAAAGTTAGGGTTTTCAATTGTCAGTACTGTATTGACAGTGCTTGTTAATTTACCTAACCAAAATTCAAGGTTTAAATTGTAATTAGCCATGGTCACTTTAATTTTTGTCATTACAATTCTAGTCCTTCAAAAACATTTACAGGGAAGCCCATGAGAAATGACTCTGTCAAGTGCTTCTATACGAATCAGCCAGGATAGATGTTGCTAAGTATTGTGCTACTTTGTATTTTTCTTATAAAAACTTTATAAATGCTATATATTAACAATCCACAGAAATTTAAAGTTGACAGTACCTCCGCATGGGACAAATTAAACCCAGCCTAAGAACCATTTTTTAAAAATAAATCTCTTTATTGCTCAATTTGGACAAAAAGGTTGCATTGGCAGGGATTTCTGATCTGTTCAATGTGTTACTCCCCTCCTCCATAGGACAAAATCTGACTTTTTTACTTTCCAGGGGAAGCCACTCCTCCAAAGAGGGACAAAAACTGGCAAATTGGCAAAATATTCAAAAACAACACTTCAGAGATTCAGTTGAAGAGGCTGCAACCCCCAAACATTCAGTGTCCCCCAACTTCTTAGAGGAACAAGTGGTGTTCAGCCACCCAAAACATTTCAAAAGGACTTCACAAAGGAAGGGACCTCTCCAGATCCAGATGGAGTCAATTATGCAGACTTATAAAAGTAACCAAAACCGAGCAATTTTAAAATGGTGGCTCTTATACATGTGCTCTAATATTTAAGCCTTCTAGGCTTCTGATATAAGGCAAACTCATGTCTTTGACTATGGCCTTCTGTTTAAGAAAAGGCAATATAACTTCAGTGGTATCTAACTTCTGCTTAGAGACATTGTGAGTCTTCTTTCTGTACAGAACTGACACATTGAGGTTTACTCTCTAATTGGATTAGCACCTGCCCCCATAGAACACCTAGCCCCTGGTGGGGTCCCTTCTGATTCTCCTAACGCTATTGATGTTCAGGTCATGCCTTCTAAACCAGACCTATCTCCTCCAGGATAAAAGCCTTTAACACCCAAACCATTACATGGCGGGGCCATCAACTTCCAGAGGTGGACGGGATGCCCAGGAGCAAACTTGATCACGTTGGACAAAGATTCAAACAATAAACTTCACTGTTCAAGCCCCAACAGACAGCAGTAGGAAAGAGACAATATTCCTATTAGGTACTGTCTACATCCACTAGTCAGCTCTAAGTTATTGAAGGTGGACTACCCCCCTTCAACAACCCCCCCAAAAATTTTGGAATATTGTCCTCAGGGGGAGTTTGAGGCAAGCTAGGTTAGGTATAGTCTGGGACTGCTCTCCCTCTTGGCTCAACAGGTGAGAGGAGCCAGGTGATGACATACTGTCTCCCCCACTCCAAGTGACCTACCAAGTGACTCTGGCCTTCTTCCCTTCCCTCACCTGGCAGAGCAGGTGACTCCCCTTGTCAATAAAGCTATTCTACCTAACCCTATCCACGTGTTCTGCTTGGATTCTTCCATTTGAAATCCAAGGACCAAGATCTTTTGAGAATGTGGATTTCCAATACAATCATCTTACATTTACACATCCTGTGGCACTTATTATTCATTACCTCTCTTATTTAACAAAGTACCATGGGACACAAGAAGCACAATAATGAAGAAATTGAGGTTATGCAAGATTATGTGATTTCTTCATGTGAGCAGTGCCAGAGAAATCATTAAAAGTCAGGTATCCTGACTAGTTCCAAATTTACACAAGCATGCCATGGAATTTTGTTTGATTGAAGAAGGTCAGTGTGTTACTGGCACATGGTAACCTTCATAAGACTGAATTACAATTTCTGTTCTTTGCTCACATTCTCCATTCTCATTACAATTGGTGACTTCAAAATGCAACCATTCCATCATTTAACATGATCTTAATCTGAAATTCAATGATCTAAGGCTCTTAGTAGAGAAATAAAGAAGACTCACACAATTCTATTTTCAAAGAATTCATATTCTAGTGGGGTGAAAAGCATATGATGCATAGCTATAAATAAAGATGTTAGTACTGCAGGTGTATTCAGAGTGGTGTAAAAGCCCACAACATGCACACCCCACCTTGTTTTAGCCACCTCTGTGCCACATGAATGTATTTATTTTATCTTATCCTACACTGTATCACCTAAGAAAATAAAAATCCATCAAGAAAATGCAATTGTAATAATACATGTTCCTAATAAGAGAACATGAAAATGCATGAAGAAAAAACTGACATAAATCAAAGGAGAAATACACAAACAAAAATAGTTGAAGAGTTCAATATCTTACTTTTAATAATTTATTGAATGACTAGGAAGATCAATCAAGAAATAGAAGAGTTGTATACTCTAAGCCAACTAAATCTAATAGTCATCTCTACAACACTTTATCAAATAATCTCATAATAAATTTTCTTCTTGTGCCCATGGAGTATTCTTCAGAATAAATCATATTCTAAGTCACAAAATAAATTTCAATATGGAATTAACAGAAAGAAATTGAAAAAGTAAATTAAATGTGTATACATTAAGCATATATTCTAAACAAACAATGGGTCAAAGAAAAATTCAAAAAAGAAATTAGAAAATATTTTGAGATAAATGAAAATGAAGACATAATGTGAAAAAGCATCTCAAAACCTGTAGGTTTTGCCATGGCTGTGCTTACAAAGAAATTAATCCTTCTGCTAAATTTGGCCTAATGTTGTCTTTAAACATTTTAGATTAACTTTAGAGTGCTTGCCTAGCATGAGTGAAGTCCTGGGTTTGATCCCTAGTGTCATATAAGAAAAATCAAGAAAGAGAAGAAAAGAAAAGGATAATAAAGACCAATAATTTTTATGACTATAGATGCAAAAATTCACAATAGAGCACTATCAAATTGAATACAGAAACATACACAATGACCAAGTGCTATTTAAATCAGTAATGCAAAGTTAGTTTAGCACCTGAAAATCATATACCACATCAATAGAAGAGAAATAGAAACAATGTGATCTCTACAAGTGCAGGCAAATCATTTGACAAAACCCAAAAGCAATTTATGATAAAAACATTCAACAAAGTATAAGAAAAGGAACATCTTCAACCTGGTAAAGGTTATCTATGAAAAATACCTAGTAACAAAATACTTACTGCTAAAAATTGGATATTTTCCTTCAAGTTCAAGGAAAAGACACAGATGTCCCGTCTAGCCAATTCTACTCAACATTTTTCTGCATTTGCAGAGAGCCTGGCCTTGTATATTATGTGCAGAAAAATATGATTACAATGAAGAAACAAGTGTTGTAAGGATACATAAGATGAATGTAAGCATCAGTGGTATTTTTGTATATTGAAATTATCAACCTAAAAATACACTTAAGAACATAGTTTCATTTACAGCAGTGTAAACAGAATAAAATACATAAAAATAAATTTAACCCTGGAGATACAAATATTCACACACAAAACTATAAGTCACTGGTGAACAATATGAAAAATGTGAATAATTGAAAACCATCCTATGCCCATGGATCAGAAAAATACATGATGTGAAGGTGATAGTACTTTTTTTTTTTTTTTTTGGGTAGTGGCACTGGGGTTTGAACTCAGGGCCTCACACTTGTTAGGAAGTCACTCTTACCACTTGAACCACTCTGCCAACCCCAGTACTTCTTAAATTGATATTCAGATTTGATGTAATCTTTGTTATAATTATAACTGACTTTTTGTAGAAATTGAACTTTGATTATAAAATTTACATGGAATTGCAAAGAATATGGAATTATTTTGAGTAATCAAAGCAATCTTGACTAGTGGTTACTAAGGACTGGGAAGAGTGTCAGGAGGAGGGGGTGGAAGAAGGACAGAAGATTATGATCAATGTATGATGACACATGAATGGAAATATCACAGTGAATCCTATTGATATATACTGTTAATATATGCTAGTGAAATAAGCTAATTAAATTTTTCAAATCTTAAAAATGTCTAACAAAGTAGGAAGATACACAACTCTCAATTTCACTCTTACAATGAAACAACAATAATTAAGGCATTGGCACAATGCCTTAATAGATAAATGGGCAAAATGGAGGTTATGAAAATAAAATTATTTGCTCAATTGATTGATTACAAGCAGGCCAAGACTATTCATTGGTAAAATGGTTTCTAAAACAAAATGTCTAAGGGGTAGTAAGTAGACAGCTGGCTGTAGAAGGATTGGGGACATAGTGAGATGAGAGAAGGATGGAAGTCAGGATGCAGAGTTTCCTTTTTGATGATGGAGATGTTCAACAATTGACTAGGTTGCCAGCTGTGCAACTTGGATAAAATATCAAACCCATTTACTTACACAGTTTAAACATGGTTTCCAGCATAGGAATCTTATTTGTGTAAATTGTTAAGTATATTTTTATAAATTGATGAGCGGAGACCTTCTTGTGAAGTATAGGAGGACCTCAGTAGCTGAAGTGTGGAGGAAGCATGTGCGGTGACACAGGGAAGCAAGGGACAGACCATCAGAGGACACTTGCTCTGTGGTAACTGCTTTAGATTTTCTTCTGAGGCAAACTGAATCAATTTCAAAGATTTCAAATGAGGGAGTGACTTCACTAACTTGGTGTTTTACAACAAAAATGGTTTGAGAAAAAGCCAGAGAGGAGACAGAGCATGGAGTGAGTAATCCAGGAGAGGAAACAAGAGCCCAAATGTAGGCAATGGAGACAGAGATGAGCAGGTGAATTCTACCTAAGTCCCAATACGACCACATCTCCCCAAGAAGTCAGCAATTAGGGAGGCTGGGAAACTAGGGCTCTCAGGACTCCTGCAATGACAAACTGAATGGGAGAATTTACCCTTCTCTCAAAGGTTCTTTTTAGAGAGTAATTTAAGAAGCAGAAACAGGAGCATCAAAGTCAGAGGGGGCATGGACATGGTGACCAGCAATGTACTAACTATGCCTGTGAGAGTCGACAAGGAACAATAGCATATGGTCAGCCCTGAATTACTTTTTGTGGCAAAGAAAAGAATCAGCAATTTCCATTCCTAGGCCCAATGAGGAAAATATGTCCTTGAATGACTATATAAGGTAATCAGAAAAGTACATTTGTTCAAGTTAGCTTTTAAACCATTTTCAGGCAGTTCATAGTGCTGAAAAATGGCACGCATGTTACATTGAATTAGCATTTTATAAATTGTTTTTTCCTGCATCATTTTAATCAGTAAGTGAAAGAAAACCTTTGGTTTGAGCAAAGTTAGATATTATTATTGCTGTTTTTGAGAATAAGACCTGGAGACATTTCAGGAATTCAAGCACTGAGTGTGAAGGTGGCACAGAAGTTCAATGTCCTCAGGTTCAATTTCCATTCATACTGGCTCTTGGTGGCATCTCACTATCTACCTACCAATCCTGTGTACTTTTTATTAGAAAAATATTTAAGACTTTTAAATAAGTGACAATAGAACACATATTACATTGCTTTTATCTCTTATTAAAGTTATCTGAGGCTTGCTTAATTATAAAACCTCTTAAAGTATTCACTGTTAATATATTTAAAGCAATTTGACAATCATTATAGATGTGGTCATGCTGCAGCTACATTTTGTTGTGCCTCAGAAAGCTGTAATTAAGTCTATTGTAGGTTACACTGTCCACTTCCATTGTGTAGGAAGAAAATTCAACTTCTGCAATGAGAAATAACTTTCCATGGAGATTCAGCTCCACTGTTGTTTCATGGATATTGAGTCAAGGAAAGCATGTTTCACCAATTGAGGGAAGTCTCCTGGGCAAGTGATGGGAGAAGATCTGACAGAGATTTCTTTTTAACCAGTTAAAATGTCAGCATCTTGGAGATAAGGAATGCTTTGATGTTTCTGATTGAAATCTCTTTAAGAAGTTTTGTCTAAAGAGTAGGAGTGAGAATTTCAGGCCTTCACCTTGAGATCAATAATTCAAATTTATAGCAAAGCACAGATCATGGCTGGCAGGTAAAATACAAAACCAAAGGCAGTCAGTTTTCCAGCCTATGAATAGAGTTGCAAGAGGAATCAAATTAGGTCATGAACCACTTTTATGATGGTGGTCCTGTTAGATTACAATAGAACTAAGAAATTCCTACTGTCCACTGACATATCCATAGCTATGTCACAGCACAGCACATCACTCGTGTTCTTGGCGGTGCTGGTGTAAGCAAACCTGGTGCATTGCCAGTCACATAAAAGTGTGGAACATTCGATTGTGTACAGTACTAACACTTGATAGATAATAAATGATTATGCTACTGGTCCATTTTTATACTGTATTTTGATTGCAATTTTAGAGTGCACTCCTTCTAATTATTTGAATAGACATTATTGTAAAACATCTACTGTGCATCCCAAGCAGCAGCCTCATACAGCTCATGTTATGAACTGTCTTGATTGCATCAAGAGTCATGCCAAGTGTGTGGCCTGCACCATCAAAGCTTGGGCACATGCATCCTGTGAAGTCCCCACAATGAAACTTGCTCACACCGTGCTCTTCACAGTGTGTCCTCAACACATGCACACATTGGATATACAATATGTACTGTCCTGATTAGCAGTTCTTGGCCAAGGATAAGTCAATAAGAATTCAGTTTATCATAGCGAGGCTAAGAAATGAAATGACTTGGCAATACGTAACTCTCGTCTACACTATTTTCCTAATGTTTTAGAGAAAACTCTTTCTTCTAATTCATGACTTTTTTTAACCCTAAATACCATCAGTTCTCTCTATTCCAACCAATGCTCACAGTCAACTGTTTATATTTCCTCATATATAAAAGCCTCTCATTCCCACTCCTTCAATAGCAAAAGGTGGCAAGCAGGACAAATATTTGTATTGTATTTCCAAGTGCCCAGTGCACACTTTAGCTTTGCCAGTTTCTTTTTCCTCATCTTGAGAACTGAGGGAAGGACAGGGAGAAATCAGAAAATATTTCACAGCTAAAAAGTGGAAATTCACACAATACTTTCCTAGATACTTGGCATTTTTATTCATAGTTTTGAAAGTTTCTCAGAGTAAAATTATGGATTTCAGTGTATTTTTAAAGAAGAAACAGTCTAAAATGCTAGACCTATATCAAATATGGAGTGTTCTTTTTGTGCTCTTATACATTTGAGAATAGGTTTGTCTATGTTCCTGAAATACCAGACACTTTGGTGGAACTTCACGTATGAACATTTTTCTACTTTTCTTCCTTTCTGCTCTTATACCACTTCAATGCTGTGACCCAGAATGTTAGCCACTGTAGAGGTCGCATCGGACATAGACCATTAATATACAGAAATTGCAGATGCATACTTATGGTACAACTAGTGCAGAGTATTAAAGTAATAATGTATGAGAAGCCACCAGAAAACTTGCTGTGTGCATTACAAATACAGAGGATCAGGCAGGATATTCTTTAGGTCCAAGTTTCCTATCATCTTTCCCTGCATAGTGAAGAGGCATCCTTGGAAAATAAGCTGAGAACCGAAATTTTACCTTTGGAATAATAAATTTGCATAACTCCCTAAGTCAGTTTGTGCATAGCCAATGCTGATGTCCATCTAAACAATTACTTGCTTTCCTCACGTACTAAAGGAAGACAGAAGCACCAATGGAGAATTTGTAGACTGAGGGTTCTATTACCCCATAGATGTCCTAGCTGTGGGTTTTGCAGTTGTTTTGGCCACTGATGGCTCTGCAGGCACACATTAATTGATCAAACTCCCTCTGTCCTCAGCAAGCAGCATTACTACTCTGCTGCTTATTTGGTACCAAGTGGTATTCATGCAAACTCCTTCTCTGTGTAGTAATCTAATGATTTTTAGTGTCTGTGTCTCTAATTCTTTGTGGTGTTTATTATATGGCGGTTGGAAAAACAGCTGCCTAAACAAGCATGCTTTTCTTCAAGATGGAGTTTTTCTTAAGTAGCCATGAATTGCATCATATTTCAGTATAGCCTCTTTTTCAATGAATTATTAACCTGTGGCTCTCCAGAATTGCCCAATCCGCTAGGTAGCAAATATTGCGAGAAAAAAAAAAAAAAACCTGTCCTTCAGAACAGTGCCTCTTACCCATTAGAGCTGCTGGAGAGCAGAGCTCCAAGGGATTGAGGAGCCTGCAGTCAGGCCTAGGCTTCTAGCTGTGTGTAAATGGCCTAGCTGGCTAGGAATATCTGCATCATCCCAAAGAGTTTGCAATGAACACTGAGATGGAATTAAAAGATTTATGGGAGTCTTGAAAGTTTGCACTTCCAGGGTGTATCCTGCTTTCTCTGGAATATGTCCAATATTCTATAATAAAAATATAAAAATATTCAAGAAAAAAAAACCTCTTACTCATTCTAGAGGGGAAGTCTGTGCTAGAATCCAACTATCCTCCACTCTCTTTCATTTTTCCTCCTGGTTCTTCTTTTCTTCTTTGTTTCCTTACACTTTTCATCTTATTTTTCCTTCTCCTTCTTCTTTCTCTTTCATTTTTTTCATCTTGTACATTTGTCATGCTATTCACATCAAAAGAGAAAATTTCCTCATTGTTTTTTCTTTCCTCAAAGCTGGTATTAAGTATCTATTCTCTCTCTCTCTTGTACAATGTATCCCTCTACTGAAGAACACTAAAAGAAAAGATACATACTCCCATAATTTGGGGCAGCAAAAGTTCTAGATAAAAATTAAGTTTCAACAGTTAGATGCATTCTGTGAAATTAGAACATAGGCATCACAAGGAGGCCATGGTCTGCTTTGTTTTGTGTTTGCAGTTATGGAGCAGGTTTGCAAAGATGGGCTTTCTCATTCATTTTGTTGCTGTTTTACTTTGCCTTTTTTCCTTTCCCTCTTTCCACTAGTTTCATAGAGTAGTTCCACTGTTATGAACATTTTCTACTTCTGAGTTTGTAAATGATCATGGTTATTTTTCTGTACATTTTTATCTTTGGATCTATCTTCTGTGTATGAGAGAAAACATGCAGCTTTTGAGTTTTTAATCCTGGCTAACTTCACTTAACATTAAGTCCTCTAATTGCATCCATTCCCTCAAACCACATGTCGTTATTCCTTGTGACAGAGTAATGCTCCATAGTGTATAGATACCACAGTTTCTTGATCCATTCATCAGTTGTAGGGCACCTGGGTTGTTTCCTGAGCTTGGATATTTTGAATAGTGCTGCAATGAACATCAGTGTACAGGTGTCTCCATGTTGTTCTTTTGGGTAGATGGTCAGGAGGGATCTCACTGGATCATACGGCAGTTCTAACTCTAGTTGTTTGAAGTAACTCCATACTGCTTTCCACAGTGGCTGTAATAATTTGCATTCCCACCACCAGTATATAAAGTCTCCTGTTTCACCACATCCTCACCAGCATTTATCATTGTTACTATCCTTCATTATGGCCATTCTAGCTGGGGTGAGATGAAATCTAAGTGTTGTGATTTGCATCTCTTTTATAACCAAGGAAGTGAATACTTCTTCATTTATTTACTGGCCATTTATAACACTCCTTTGAGAATTCCCTGTTGAAGTCATGTGCCCATTTCTTCACTGGGGTGTTGATTCTTTGGGGGATGAGTCTTTTGACTTCCCTGTGGATTCTCGATATTAGTCCCTTACTGAATGAGTACTTGGCAAAGATTTTTTCCTATTCTGTTGGCTGTCACTTGTTTCCTTTGCTGAGCAAAAGCTCTTTAGCTCAATGCAGACCCATTTGTTCATTCTTCCTGTTAAATGCTGAGCCTTTTGAGTTCTGTTTAGGAAGTCGTTCCCTATACCTATCTGTTCCAGTGTAGTTCCTATTACTTCTTGGACTGATTTATCCTTTTAATCTGATGTTGAATTCAATTTCTACTATTGTGTTAAGAATTTTTACATCTTTATTCACAATGAATATTGGTCTTTAATTTTCTTTCTTGTTATGCCTTTAGTTTTGGTTTCAGGGTAATATTGGTCTCATAGAATGTTGTTAGTATCAGAACTACATTGGCTTTGTAAGAAGTATTCCCCTTTTTCAATTGTTTGAAAAAGTTTGAGAACAATTAGCATTAATAAAATATTTGGTAGAATATTTTAGAATATTTACCAGATGGTAAAGCCATCTGGTTCAGGACTGTTATTCGTCATGAAATTTCTGATTATTAATTTTATCTCTTTGTTGCAATTGAATTTGATTTTCTATTTCTTTTTAGATCATTACATGTAATTTATGTACTCAAGAAATTTTCTCTCTTCTGTAGCATGTATATGTTTCTACTTTTGATAGTGTCCTACATTTTCCTTATGTTTATTCCATGTTTTTTATTTTTCTCTTTTACAGACTCAATAATTTTAGTTGTTTTCTCTGTAAGTTAATGTTTTCTTTTTTCTTTTTTCTTTTTCCTGTTCAAATCTCCTTTTGTACTTCTCTGGTTAATTTTTTAATGTCTGTTATTTTATTTTTCAGCTCCAGATTCTTTTTAATTCCTTTAAAATTATATTTCCAAATTTTTCCATTTTTTTACTCTCATGTTGGTTTTTTCTTCAACTTTTTGTGAATTCCTAAGACAATTGTTTTAAAACTTTGTCTAGTACAGTTGACATCTTGGCTTTATTATGGATAGTTCAATTTATGTTGTTCCTTAAACAGTCTGTATTTTCCTCTTTGTCTAGCTATCTTGTGAACTTTTTTTTGTTACACATTTTATTTATGTAGTGAGGAAATGTTGGGGCTGGATATTCCTCTTCTCCAAGACTTTTTGTTTAACTGTGGAATATCTCTCCTCTGTTCTGAGGGCCTGCCGTTGGTGGAAGCTTAAGGTCTTCTCAGGTCTTGGCTGACTCTGCATATTTTGCTGAGCACCTGAGGTAGCTGTACAAGTGCCATCATTTAGTGTTTCTTTTGAATATCCTAATCCTTTAAAATCTAGATTTCAAAAGAGGACAATGAGAAAAGGAAAAAAAAAAAGGAACAGGTGTGTTCACTTAAGTCTCCTCAAAGCTCCTTAGCACTTACTTAAAACAAGTTCCTCTGCCCACATGCTGCCCACAGCCAGGAGAGGCCATAATCAACAGAGTACAGAGCTCCAACACTGAGGACTCTGGCTCCAGCAACACCATGGGCACAGCTGCCTGCCATGGAGATTAAAGAAGGGAGAGGAAAGTCATTGAAATTGACCCAAATTAACACATTTTATCAGCCAAATCATCCCCTGGTTATTTCAGTTTTGAAGACAACAGAGGTCTAAAATAAGTACTTTTGGGATATTTCTGCTAGTGTAATTTTTATCTAGATGGGAAGATAGATCCACAGGGCTTTGTCCTCTACCAACTTCCCTGACATCACTCCCTTAGGTTTTCAGTATGGGTAGACAGAAGCATTTGAATGTAGTACACTTGTGACTTTGCTTGATTTGCACTTACTCCTTCCAGGACAACTGCTGTAAAGTCTAACATTTAAAATTTACCTTTCTAATATTCCCTTCAAACTGAGATTCTGGATACATGCTGTATTTTATTTTGATGTTTATAAAGGGAAGTGAGGCAAATATTGTTTTATAACTTCTTTCAATATTTTTACTCAATCAGAAAGTTACACTATAGTATTATTCTATGGGATTTTTTCCAGTTTCCTGAGTAGCAAGTTCAGAGTTTCAATTTCCTGTCACCACCTATTTTGTGAGTGCTGGTAGCTATGACAGCTTCTGAAATCAGAAACACTGGGCAGTGGGTTTGCATTTAGTGGTTTTGATATTCACCATTCCATGCTGCAGCATTGTGACAAGCCCTCTGAGATTCAGTCTTCCAAGAGGACAGAGTAAGTCTCACTTGTCCAATAATTCTGATGGTTATAAAAAGCTGCTCTTGTTCTGCATTACATATCTTCCTGATAACCTGTACACATGGGCTCCACTTCCTGAAATGACTCTGATTATTTTATGTGAGAAATAGAATAGATTGGACTACAATTGTTACAGACAGCACAGGGAAGATTGGAAGAATCTATTGACTCTTCTTCATACTGTGTAAGTATTAGCTAAAAGTTAATGTGTATGAGATATGGCTCCATTTCCAGAGATTTTATTTCTGTATGGAAGTTTGAGATCCACATATTCCTTTCTTATCTGGCTTGTTTAAAAACTCTTCCCAAAAAGATAACTCCATATTGGAGGTGGATCCCATGAACTTTCATTTAAGAACTATATATTCTAATTTAATATAATTAGGAAAATATGTTGCCTGAATTTATAGTGCTTCTTGCCAAATGCGGTTATTATTCTAATTTATTTATAATCCCTCATTCCTCTTCTCCTTCCTCCCTCCCTCCCTCCTTCCTTTCTTCCTTCTTCTGCAGGCCCATGGTATACTCTGACAGAAAAGCATGATGTCATAGGATCAGTAAATCTTGGATTTCTTAGTTGCAGTTATTCTTGATCCTACCTCCCTGAGATTATAGCCATATGCATAATCACAAATACCTTAATTTAATTTTGCCTCCCAGTAATTTTCCCCTGTGGAATTGGTCACAAATATCCCTGAGTCTTCATTTTTATTTGCTTAGGGTGAATTGTTGGCAATCCAGAGATACCTGGAGGTGACTCCACTCCCACACAGAGCAGGAATAAGCTTCAGACACATTTTCCAATACTCAACTGTTTCCTCAGCTGGACTGCCTATTCGGTATAGACAAGCAAGGGTAACTCTTGCATATGCACTCACCCTTACAGAGCTATTTCATATATTGATTTAGAAATTTCCAGTGATTCTTTTCTAGGTAATCTATGTTTTATTGCATGGGACAGGTAATTATAAATTGATTTTGAAAATGATTTGCTGATTGAAAGTGCATTGCTGAGAGAAGACTGGTAGAACGGCTGTAGGGTGTTTTTCCCAAGTAAGCACTCCACAACCGTTTACAATCTCTACTGGATCAATGCCAGCTGGAGTCTGAGAATATAGTTAGTATATGAAGCAGAGTTCAGATATTGCAATTCAGTTATATAAAAATAGGTAGCTAAGACTATGCTTTCGGTTCTGAATCTGCTGTACCACAAGGCACAGTTATAGTATTGTGAAGTGATATCAAATGGGTTTATACTGAGGATATTCTAATCCAGCTTGTCCCCTTGTACACACACTGAATATCAGTTATTCTAAAATTTTTTTCTCTTGAATACTGACAACATGTGAACCAGTGTTCTAGAATTGCAAATATAATTAACAATCAAAGTCTTTCTGAGTACAAATATGGAGACAGGAAGGAATAATTACAAGTAGTATAATTTCATATAGCAAAGAAAATCTGAAGAATATGAATTTTATAAAAAGTTAGAGAAAGACAATACTGGTGTTTGTGGTGCCTACATTGTAAGAGTGGTCAGGGAGGCCTGCATGAAGAGATGTTAAAGTATGTGAGAACATGACTCAGTGTGAATATCTGGAAACCACAAATGCAAAGGCCCTGAGGCAGAATAGGTCTGGGGTGTTGATTGCAGGCTAGGAAACACCATGGCTGCAATGAAGAAGCAACAACAGGTAAGAAATGCCTCCATCCCGAAGGTCTCTATTGACCACAACAGTTTTATTGTGTCTAATATGTATTAATTAGAAAAATTTGCTATAAATTAAGCCTTCTTGTAGGTATTAATAACCTGTAGTATACACAGGGTTTGGTGCTGTTCCATAGTGTCTTGAAATGTAACTCTAGAGCACAAGAGGCACGGGCTACTGTACCAGACAGACAGAAGTGTAAACTAACTGGAGTGACAATATTAATACGATATAAAGTAAATTTCAGAGAAAAAGTATTTAGGGATGTAAAAAGAAATACTGAACAATGATGAAAGGGCTAATTCATCAAGAAGAAATGAGCAGAAATGTGTGCCCATTAAATGAGCTACAAAATACATGATCAAACGTTGACATAATGAAAACAAAAAAAAGTTTAAAAGGGAAATCCTAGTCAAAAGTTTTAAGAATTTCTATTTATCAATTGATATAAACTAGAAAATATAAATAGACATAGATTATATGGTCTGCTCTGGGATTTCCAGCCTTGCCTTAGTTATTACTGGTTCTCTAAGACAAAGGTTTCAAAAAACCATATATGCTCTCAGTACAGAGCCTCACACAGAACATTTACAAACTTTCGAACAAAGTTAGATTGGGACATGGTAGCACACACCTATAGTCCCAGCTTCTCAGGAGGTAGAGAGAGTGAGGATCAAGGTTTGTGGCCATTCCAGACAAAAAGTTAATGAGACATCATTTCAACAAATAAGTCAGGTGTCATGGTGAACATCTGTAATTCCTGCCCAGCAGGAGGACCAAGAAGTTCTGAGAGTGGCTCCAGGCAAAAATGGGAGACCGTCTTTGAAAAATAACCCAAAGTGTTAGTGTGCCTGCTCAGCAAGTGTGAGGCCCTGAGTTCAAATACCTGTGCCACCAAAACAATAAAAAAAAACCCATAACACTGACTCTTACAAGAATATCTAAAACTCTTTTTGTCTAAGAAACATCTGGTAACTGACTTGGCCTGAATTGAGGTGTAAGAAAGGAGAAAAGACCCCCCAAACTCTGAAGAGGATCCCTCCTGTTCAGAAAGTCATTTGAGCCCTGGCTTCTCAGCACTTACCCCTGGCCTCTTCCTGCTGTCCTGGTTGAACAGCTGTCAGAACAAGTTAACTGAGCTCCAGACTGTGTCAAGTGCTCCCCTTTGATTCAAGCACATGAGGGAGGAAATGTCTGTCCTTGGAAATCTTGTTAACTAAGACTGCCCCGTATCACCAAACAAAACAGATGATCCAATATGGTCAAGGTCAAGTTCTGTCACCTAATGTTATTTAGGGAACTTATGATAAAGAACTCTGATACATGCGTTCTTCTCAGGTATAAGCACTGCACTCCCTGGAGTAGACCATCTGCCTGGCCATAAAACAAGTCTCAATAAACTCAAATGTTCTGAAATCAAACAAAGCATGTTCTCTGGCCACAGGGGAACAAACCAGAAATTAACAGCAAATTAAAGAAGACAAAAATCATATATTTAGAAATTAAATTGCATATTCCTAAATATGTACAGATTCCTAATAATGTACATATTCCTAAATAATGTACAGATTAACCAAATCACCAGGTCAATTAAAATAGACTTGCAATCAGCAACAATAAAAATGAAGCATTAAATATTGGTAAAATAAATCTTAAATTACTTGTAAAGTAAAATGTGCTGATTTGAAATTTTACATTAAAAGGAAATATTTAAGATCACCAATGTATGCCTTCACTTTAAGAAAACAGAAATAAAAAGAGTTAATGGAAGAAAGGAAAAATTCATAGAGATAAGAGTGGAAGGGCTGACAGAGTGACTCAAGTGGTTCAGTGCCTGCCTTCAAGCATGAGACCCTGAGTTCAAACCCTAGTAGCTCCAAAAAGAAAAAAAAAGGAAGAGCGGTTTGCTTAGATCTGGATCAAGACAAGCTGGTAGTTGAGGCTGGATTCTAGTGAGTTCAGAGTAAGCCTGAGTCTGCTTACTCTTGGTGTCTATGGTCCCATTTCCTGTATCATACAGGGTAGGAAATGTTTCTCTCTTTTTTACCCATTTTCCAACACACTTATCCTGTTATACTAAATTCCTGTTCTAATAAACTTTACAATTATTTTTACTAGAACAAAAAGAGTAGAAATCAACAAAATGGAAAAAGACTATATTTACCTGGCAGGGGAGATACCATGATCACAAAGATGGTTTTCCCAGGATGAGGCTTATCCATTGCACTCCAGATGTGTTGACCCCTGCGATTTCCCCAAATGTGGGAAACTCAACTGCATGATTTGTGGTAGTGGGGGATTGTGATGGAGCTCTCCCATAAAAAAAAAAAAAAAGAAAGAAAGAAAAGAAAAAAGAAAAAGACTAAAGATGGGGGGATTAACATAGCAAATGCCAATTATTTAAATGAAAATACATTGAGAAAACCACAGCATTACTGACAAAACTAAATGGAAGCAAAAAGAAAAAACAAAAATTAACTTTAAGTGATTAATTCCCAGCACTAAATTAATTGAATTATAGAGCACTTTAAATTGGGAAATAAAGGGGTTGGCCAGCCCCAGTAAGGATTGAAGAATTCTTCATATGATGACACAAGTAGTCAGCCAGAAAAATAGTTTTCAAGTTGCAGAAAATCATAACGAATAGTTTGGGGAGCACAGAAAATAACTGGGAAAAGATGTTCCAGGCATCCACAGCATTGAGTGAAAGAGTGGATTGCACACCAAGTTACTAATCTTCTCCTTATCTGGCCTCCTCTGTCCACAGATGTATTCAGAGAAATAAAATGGGATTCAAGGCTTATCTCCTGAATGCAAGTGTCAAATTCCTGAGCTACACCACTCAAAGAGTATATTATAGAGATTTTGACACAATGTTATGCATTATTTTTTTGCACTGGACAACAATGTATTCAAATGAGTTGCTGATTTTTAGAGAAAGAACAGAAACTCATGGCTTATGAGTGAATTTGTTAGTGAGAAACACACTTTCCTGACATATTTTACTTGTTAAAATCCATTTACCCACTGATACCTGATTTATATCCATACTATTCACACAGGATGACACTTAAACATCTAGCATCACAGTGCTGTGTGGTGAACTGAGGGCACAGCACTGTCCTCTAGGCTCAAATAGCAATGAGAACAAGTTTATTTAATGGGTGGCATTTCAGGAATTGAAAGTCACATGCTTACCAATAGTTCAGCATAAGAACTGATGGTTGCTGACTTGGAACACTCATTTCTTCTAGTGTATTCCGTCTAGGTCAGTGCTGTTGTAATGAAATATCATAGACTGAATTGTCACCAAGCAAGGGCTCCCTGCCAAACATCCACAGAGCTCAATACTATGGCACAGTGTCTTTGCAAAAGCAATGAACTTTTACTCAGGGTGGACCATTGAGCAGACAGTTGTCATGGGCAAATTCATTCCCCCATGGGTTAGTAGTGGGGGAATTTACATGATGGGAGAGGGAAGAAGCTGCCTCCTGATTTGAGAGCCCGAGAAGTATGAGGTTTCTTTTTTGCAGGAGTAAATGTCATCCTGCCTCTTTATAGGTACCTGCTTCTCTGCAGGTACATGTGAGAGTTATGCTCTGTATGAAGGATTTCAAGCTTGTGAAGTCAAATGCTCACAGTCCAGGTGAGGAGACTTCTGAGCTCTCCTTTCTTGAAAGGTCAGTTTCAAACAGACTTTGAGTAGACTTCGAGTAGATCCTGGAGCCTTTTCCTGGAAAATGACTTCAGGACACTTTCTTTTTTTTTTTAATTTTACCATTGTTACATTCACTTAATGGGTATACATTATTGGGCCACCCTAGCCCACCAAGCCTTAACTGATTTCAGGTGGCTTAAACAGTAGAAATTTGTTTTCTCACAGTTCTGAAGACTAGAGCTCAGACACCAAGGTGTCAGCAGGTAAATTTCTTCTGAGATCTCTTCTTGTCTCATAGAGATCTGCCTTCACCACTGTCTCATCACAGGGACTTCCCCCATTCATATCTGTGTCCTCATTTCCTCCTTTTAAAAAGACTTCATCTGTGTTGGATAAGGACAATCCCATATGACCTCATTTTAACTTAATAATCTTTTAAAAGACACCGTGTCTAAATATACAGTAACAATCTGATGTTCTACAGGTTAGGACTTCAACTTACAAATTTATCGGATACAAACCAGCTCTTAACACTTACCATGTGATAAGTGTGATTTTCTTTTACTCGTACACATATGTGTGTGAATTTATATTTAGATAGTTACTCAAAGGTGACTACATTTTGTTTATAAGCTCATGGTTTGCATCAAGACATTGGACACAGTGCACTGGAGAGAGGAGGGTATTCATATGAAACATTCCTAATGGATGTGGGGAATTAGTGGTTGAGGCAATTCATTCTAATTCAGAAATTTTTTGAGATTTTATGTCTTGCCAGCCACTGTGCATTCACAGAACTTACATCTAGTTTTGGGAGACAGTAGAACTAAATATCTCAATGTAACTTGCTAACATGGGTATCCAAATTACAGGGCATCTGTGTTCTCAAAATATGTTCAGGAAATAGTGATGTTCAAACTAAATCCTTAAGGATGAATGGAAACTGGTTTTTAGGACTTTTGATAGTCATAAAAGAAAGGAGATAAGAAAGGATTCTAGTTGGAATTTCTTCATAGAATGTTGTAATTGATTTACTTCCACATGTGAGCCTTGTCCTTTCTTGACTTCGGAGATTTTTCTTACTAATAAGCAAATAAGGAACAATTTTTCTACAGTGTTTATCACATAGCTCATTTCCAGTAATCCTTAAAGTAATGTGTTTAATGTGATCTTCTTCATAAACTTCTTTGAGCTCCAAATAGCCATGTCTTCCTTTCTTTGAATGCCCACAACCTACTCTTTTTTTGTTTACCTTGAACCTTAACATCCGATTGGTTGCCTGGCTCATAACTCGCCTGTAACAGTTTATACATACTTAAGTGTATAAAAAGACACATCTTTCATATGTTTGTATTTTTATATATGTGTGTTGAGATGCAAAATATGTCTGAAAATCAAAATTTTTTTTTAAACATCAGTCATTTAAAGTGTTTTCCTTTACTGTAGAGACTGCAATGCTAAACGCTAAGTTTTGCACAATCTCCTTATAAAGGGGATTGCAAATGGGTTTGGATTCAGGTGTCAAACACTGATGTGAGAATTGTAGAGGGAAGTGGAGCAAATGTTCTATTTTTTTTTTTTACTTCACCTATGAACTTTAGTGTAAAACATCTATGTTACCAAACAGGTCGCTGGCTCTTGGGAAGGTAGCAGCCACATCTGCACATGGGCATGCACAACTGTCCCCCAAACCAGCTACTCCCTAACCCTGGCTGAAAGCTCCATTGGAAAGAGTGTGATTGTGATCATGAGCTACCCAGGCTTAGAAAGGCAGTGAAGCAAAGGTTCTGAGCTGTTCAAGGTGTGCATACTTTCATTTTGCCTAGCGGGAGGAGACTGGGATTGGGTTTTTTTACAGAAGGTGTGATTCATAACCCTTTTGAGCATTGAGAAGACAGCGTGCTGCTCATTTCACAATGGTACCAAAAGGTAGGTAGGATGAGGCCATAGGCCCTGTCAGCAGCTAAGAGTGGGCTTTGTGATAGCTGCACACAGGATCACAGCTGGGATGGTGTGGTCCTGCTGCCAAGAGTTCCAGAGGCACAATTCCAGGCCACCAGCTTTGAGTGTCAGAAGCTTCCCATCTCCCTTGTAATGCAACAGAATTTTGGAACAATTTCTAGAGTCAAACCATTGATTACAATCCCCTGTAGTGACAGTAATGGTGCTTGTGGTGTTGATAATGATTCAATTTCTGAGCAATTTCTTCTTCCATCCAAAATAAACATAAATAATTATCTAGGGCTTGAAGAGGAAGAACAAGGTTGCTGCTTCTTACATTCTTATTTCTTCCTATCAGAGAATATTCAGGACCTAGAGATTGTCTACTTTGCTACAAGACTATTTATTGAAAAGTGGTACTAAGTGCAATGGCAAGAAGACTTTGTTTGGGTAAGGTTTTGGTTGAATAAGCAGATAAGAAAGAAGTGTTATAGGTCAATGAAGGACTTGCCTCCTGCTATTCCCGTGTGTGCACAGAGCTTTGATGCTTTATCTAGGGCTTCAGATGTAACAGACAGTGTTTTGAATTAAAGTCATAGGTGTAGCACATTTTCTATCTTGTCTTTACAACTGTATAAATTAAAGCTGCCAAAGTGGCTTTCATTTCTTTTTTTAAATTTAAATTTAGTCAAAAGATGTTCTTTAGCTATAATTTTCTTTAGTTTCATATCAAATTATATTTCCAGCCAAATTATAATAAAACCCTAAAAATAGAAATTTGTCACGGAAAATGCCATTTGAATGCCTGAGAATGCCAGAAGCACAATGAAGTGAAGCTCTTCAGTGAAGCTGACTCAGTGTGTGGCAGCAGCAGTGCATGTGGAGGAAGTGAGCAGGGAGGCTTCATTCAGGAAGTGCCAGCAGCATTCTGCTCCTGGAACCATCTTCCTACCAGTCACTTCCAGATCTGTTGCTCAGTTACATGTGCTGCTCATAATAGTTGATGTGACTCAGGAAACTGAACAAAGATGGATCTTGAAAACTTAAGCAACCCAGACCACAGTAAAAGTGATAAAAATGATAGTGATTTCATTTGGCTAGCTCTTTAGTATGCATATAAAATGTCCTTTCTGAATAAGAATTTTCACTCACTTAAATATTTAACATATCAGCGTCCATGAGTTCTCAGAAATTTTAAATGATCTGTAGCTCAACTTTATGGCGAAATGTACAGACACAAAATTTGTACATTGAACAAGAGATTGAAACATTGGATGGAAGATTTTTTGGCTTGAGATTGATCAATCGATCTGCCTTACAATACTGAAAATGGATGTCTAAATAGCTGACGATTCTTCGTTCAAATGTCAATGAAAATAATTAGTTCCACTCTTTGGAACTAGAGAAAGGTTAGTATGAAGAGAGAACAATCCTGAACAGTTTATTAGCCATAATTATGATTGGACTTTCTCATTTAAATATCTACCACACAGCCCATGTTACACTTTTCAGTGTTTACTTAATGTTTATTTTGCATAAATGTTTTTCTGTTGTAGTGTGCACTGGACTAATATTCTGATGTTCTTACCTACTGTTACTCACTTAATAGAACAGAATCCTCCGTGTGCCATTTTTATTGTCTGAGCTTCATAAGGGATAGATAGCTGGATAAATGGATTTGTGATATGGTAAACTTTCAGCTTCCTTACATATCTTCCACCTTTAATTTCTTTTAACTTAATATTTGTCCAGCGTTCTTGTTCTCTTACATCACATTTTTGGAACACTTTTACTGTTATCTAGTTCTTCACTTAGTTTTCAATCATTTAATTAATTCAAAGTATATTGAGCAACTTTGATGAGCTTTGTTCCTATATTGTACCAATATCAGACAATTTCTGCCAAAAGTACATTTTGACATAAAAATCTACTTGAAAGTATGGAGGTACATGCTTGGATTTCAGATCCATTATTGTGGGAACTGACACAGGTCCTAAAGCCACACTGGGTGGAAAGTGGTAATGAGGATGCCTCCACAAGCTGAATCCTGAAGATGAACAGGAGAGGCTCTGACTTTGAAGTCTCCATCTGCTCTAGACACTTTTTGTGGCTTTCCTTAAGGTAATTAATGGATCCTTTTCACGTGGATTAAAATGAGTTTCCTTTATAATTTCTCATGTTAGTTATTTGCCTCTTCTCTCTTCTGTTTTTTGTAAATCTAGATAAAGATTTATTAATTTTGTTGATCTTTTGAAAGGACTTTTGGTTTTTGGCTTTATTTGTGTATTGCTTTTCTACATTAGTTCCGTTCTAATCTTTATTCCTTCACTCCTTTCAGTTGTGTTTCATTTATTCCATTTTCTATAATCTAAATGTGTGAAATTAATAAAAGTTGATAATTAATTTGAGATATTTCTCATTTTTTTCATGTAAAAAATTATAGCTGAAAATTTCTCTCAATACTAAACCTATAATTTTGTTATAGGTTTCTTTTCATTTGTTTCTAAGAATTTTCTCATTTTTATTGTAATTTTCTTCTTTAACTCCTTGGGTGTTTAAGAGTGTGATTTAATTTCCACATATTTGTGAATTTTCCAGTTTTCCCCTGTTATTGATTCCTAATTTAATCCTTTTTAATAGAGTAATAATGTTGCCATTTTGTGAACCAGTGGCCATTTTATCCTCAGGCCTCACTGGAGAAATGGAACCACCCCCAATGACAGCCCCACCCTTAAGCAGAAATTCTCTGTGCTCTAAGACAAGCTCCACTCCTACCAGTGATTCCCACACACGTGCTAACTTCTTCAAGCTCCCTCTTCTATAAAACCCATGCCTAGCCCAGAGAGAGCACTGAGCCTTCTTTCCCCTGCCAGCCAGGCAGTTTGAGCTTGCCATTAAACTTTGCTCTTGGACATGAGACTTTTCTTGTGAGCTTTCTTTGTGAGCAGCGTTTTTCCTAACACTTTTGTGGACAGAAGAGGAGATAATTTCTGTAGTATGTATATTTTTAAATCTCTTGAGACCTGTTTTATGACCTCACACATGGCTGATAATGTAAAATGTCCCACATATACATAAGAATGCATATTCTGCTAGGGCTGTGTGTGTGCCTGTGAAGTGACAGACTTACTTTGTTTTGTGGCTTCAATTCCTTACTTCTTGTTCATCTGGCTTGTGTACCCATTACTGAATCTGAGGTGTCATCATTTCCAACTATGATTTCAGAGTTTTCATATCTCCTTTAATTCTGTATGTTTGCTTCATGTTTTGAATGTCTGTTATTAGTTCCTTGAATGTTCATAATTACATATCATTTGCTGTTTTTAAGTTTTCAACTAATGCAGTCTGTCTTTACTTTTCTCTTGCAAGCTTCTTTTTTATATAAGTATAGTTCTCTTTGAGAAATTCTTACCTGGGAGACCTTTTCCCCATTCTTTGTCATTTAACTTTCTTATGCCTTTAACATGAGCTCCTGCAGACAGAACGTAGTCACAGTTTTTACTTATTCTTCCTACCAATCTCCTCTTTCTTATTGGATGGTGTAAACCATTTCTGTCTAAAGTTGTTACTGGTAGAAGAGACTTACTGATGTTGGTTTGCTATTTGTTCTATATGCTCTATTGCTTTGGTTTTGTACCTTAATGCCACCATTACTGTCTTCAATTATGCACAATTAAATTTTTTCTAGTGAAACATTTTAATTCTCTTCTCAGTTTTGTTTTGCATATTCAGTAAACATTTACTTTGTGGTCGCCATAGAAATCACTTTAATATTCCCAAATTATAACAATCTAATTTGGATTTATAACAACTTGATTCAATAACATGCAGAATCTGTTTTGCTCTATAGCCCTGATGCTCCCTTCTTACTAATGATGTGACATATCAGACTGCTATTCATTATGTGCTCGGTAACCTAGGCTAGGCTAATAGCTACTTTTAGGAATTTGTCTTTTATGTAGTATACAAATAAAAAGAAGGGCCATGAAACAAAACTAAAATAGTATTAGATTTTTTAATGCTCATGTATTTACATTTACAGATCTTTATTTTGTCCTACAGTTCATACTCATCTTGTGACAATTCAGTTCAACTTGTTTTGACTCTGCCTGTGAGGAAGGTTTAGTGCTGACAAATCCTATGACTTTCTGTTTACAAGAGTGTCCTAATTTCTTCTCCATTTTTGATGTATTAAATTGCTATAAAAAGAATTTTTGTTGACAGGTTTGTTTTTCTTTTAGCACATAAATATCAACCAGTTGTCTCTGACTTAAAATTTTCGATGTGAAATGTACTAAATCTTACTGAAGATCACTTTTATGTACCAAGTTGTATTTTCTCTAATTTCAAGATTCTGTGCTTTCCTCTGACTTTCAAGTGTTTTGTTATATCTTAGCATGGACCTTTTTCAGTTTATGCAAACAAAAGATAATTTAAACTTTCAAATTCACATTTCTTGAAATTTGAAAAGTTTTTAAATTATTTAAAAATTAATTTAAAAAGAATTATCTCAGTCCTTTTTTCTTTCTTCTGAAGAATATGTTTGTCTTCTTCATGGTGTCCCATATATTCTTTATGTGTTGTTCCATTTTTTTTTATTTCTGCTCTTTTACAGACTCAATAATTTTAATTGTTCTTTCCTCAAGTGCATTTCTTTTTTCTTTTTTCTGCTCAAATCTGCTTTTGTACTACTCAATGTAATTTTTGTCAGTTATTGTATTTTTCAACTCCAGATTTCTTTTTGATCACTAACTTATATTTTTGTATAATTTTTCACTCTCATTTTGTTTACTTTTTTGTTGATCTTTTTGTGAATCCCTAAGATTCACATGTTTTAAAACCATGTCTAGTACAATTGATGTCTGGGCTTCATCATGGATAGTTTCTGTCAGTTTATGTTGTTCCTTAGATAGTCTGTATTTTCCTACTTGCCTGTATGGCTTGCAAAATTTATTTATTCTTGTAGTGAGGAAACTTAGGGGCTGAATCTTCCTCTTCTCCAAGTTTTCTCTAATTTGGAAGATCTTGCCTCTGTTCTGGTCACCAGCCTTTGGTGAAAGCCTAAGGACTTCTTAATTCTTCTCTGACTCTGCATGTCACTGGGTTCCAAAGTGACTTTATACAAACTCCATCATTAAATGTCTTTTGAATATGCTTATTATTTAATATCTCATTATCCAAACAGGAAAATGAGAAAAAAAAAAAAAGGAACAGGCATGTTCATATAAATCTTCTCAAAGCCCCTTAGTACCTGAGAGGAAACACTAAAGACCAGCTCCTCTGCCTGCTCACTGCACCTTAGCCAGGAGACCAGCAATCAATATTCAGAGTACAGCACTCCAACGTAGAGGACCCTGGCTCCAGCAAACTTCATCAAAACCATCACCACAGCTGTCTGCCATGGGGATGGGGGCAGGGAAAGCATAGTCACTGAAATTGACCCAAATTAACATGATTTATAACCAAGTCTGCCCCCAGTCTAAAGACACCAGAGGTCTAAAATAAGTACTTTCAGATAGTTCTTCTAGTGTAATTATTGTGTGGATGGAAAGATGGATCCCCAGTGCCTTAACATTGCCAACTTTCCTGACATCAGACCCTATCTGGGATTTCACTGTGGAAGACAGAAGCATTTGAATACAGTGCAATTGTGCTTTCCTTTTTGACACTTATCCCTTCTAGCACATAGTCTTCTGCAAAGTTCACAGCTAAAATTTACCTTACTAACATTCCCTTGAAACTGAGATTCTGGGCATATGGGTTTGCTGCACTTTATTCTTGAGATTTAGAAATGGAGGCAAATATTATAACTTCTTTTTTCAGGGTAATGTAGTTTGAACTCAGGGCCTACATTTTGAACACCTCCACCAGCCTTTTTGTGCTGGGTTTTTTCAAGATAAAGAGTCATGAACTGTTTGTTCCAGCTGGCTTTGAACCAGGATCCTCATGATCTCTGCCTCCTGAGTAGATAGAATTATAGGTGTCAGCCACTGGCACCTTGCACATTATAACTTCTTTCAACATTTTTACTCAGCCAAAAGTTACTCTATAGTATTGTCCTGTGGTTTTGTCTCTAATATCCTGAGGAATGAGTTCAGAGTTCCAGTTTCTAGACACCAACAGCTTTCTGAGTGTTGATAGCAATGGGAGCTTCTGAGATCAGAGACTGGGCAGTGGTTTTCATTTAGTAGTTTTTGATATTCTCCATTCCATGCTGCAGCAGTGTGCCAGACTCTCTGAGATTCAGTATTCCAAGAGAACAGAGTAAAGCTCACTTGACCAATCATTCTGATGATTATAAAAATCTGTTCTTCTTCTACATCTCTTCCTGACAACATATTATATTCACATGGGCTCCATTTCCTGATGAATCTGTGAGAAATAGAATAGAGTGCACTACAAGTGTTACCAGCAGCCCAGAGAAGCATGACTACATCATCTTCATCTGTATAAGTATTAGCTAAATTGTAATGTGCATCAGATAAAATGCTGACATGGGCTCCATTTCCAGAGAGTTTGTTTCTGTCTGGAAGTCTGGAGTCCCTGTACCTCTTTCTTACCTGGCTTGTTTACAAACTCTTCTCAATAGGGTAGCTCCACATTGGATATGAATCCCATGAACCTTCATTTAAGAAGTGTAAAATCTAATTTAATGGTTAAGAAAATGAGTTATTTGAAGGTATATTGTTTCCCTCCAAATGCTAAATTATTATTCTAATTTGTTTATAATCCCTCTCTACCTTTCTTCCTTCTTTTGTTCTTTTGTTCCTCTCTTCCTTCATCTTCCTCCCCTCCCTCTCTCCCTCCCTCATTCTTTCTTCCTTACTCTGCAGGTCCATGCTATATTCTGACAGAAAAGGAGGATGTCATAGGATCAGTAAATCTTGACTTTCTTTGTTAGAGTCATGTTTAGATCCTACCTCCCTGAGATTACAGCCATATGCATGATCATAAATACCTGAACAAAATTTTGCTTTCCAGCAATTTTCCCCCATGGAATTGGTCCCACAAATATCCTTCAGTCTTCACTTTTATTTGATTGGGGTAATTGTTGGCAATCTAGAGATACCCACATAAAGTGGGAATAAGGTGTAAGCATGTTTTGCAATCCTCAACTATTTCCTCAGCTAGACCACCATTCAGTTCAGACAAACAAGGGTAACTCTTTCATATGCACTCACCCTTACATAACCATTTTAAATTTTGATTTAGAAATTTCCAGTAATTCTTTTATGAATAACATGTTCTATTGCATGGATTTAGTAATTATATATATATTTTGAAATGTTTTGCTGATTGAAAGTGCATTGCTGAGGGAAGACTGACTGGTAGGATGGTTGTAGAATGTTTTCCCCACGTGAGATTTCCACAGCTATTTGACATTTCTACTCCATCAGTGTCAGTTGTGTTCTGAGAACATAGTTATTACATGAGACAAATCTCAAATGTTTTAAAACGATTCCATAAAAGCAGGTATCTAAGACTATTCTTTTTGTTCTGAATCTGCTGTACCTCAAGGCATCCATCATATGTTTTTGGCAACTTTGTCAAAAATAAGGTGGGCATAGCTGTGTGGATTCATATCCAGGTCCTCCATTCTGTTCCACTGGTCTTCATGTCTGTTTTTGTGCCAATACCATGCTGTTTTTATTCCTATTGCTCTGTAATATAGTTTGAAGTTGTGTATTGTGATATCTCCAGCATTGCTCTTTTCGCTGAGTATTGCCTTGGCAATTTGTGGTCTCTTGTGTTTCCAAATGAACTTTAGGGTAGATTTTTCAATCTCTGTGATGAATGTCATTCGGATTTTCATGGGAATTGCGTTGAATATGTAGATTGCTTTTGGTATTATAGCCATTTTTACTATGTTGATTCTACTAATCCATGAGCACTGAAGATCTTTCTTCCTTCTGTAGTCTTCCTCTATCTGTTTCTTCAGAGGTTTGTAGTTCTCTTTGAGGGTCATTCACATCCTTTGTTAAGTTTACAACTAGGTATTTGATATTTTTTGAGGCTATTGTGAATGGAAATGTTTTCATGTATTTTTTCTCGATTTGTTCATTGTTGGTGTATACAAAAGCTAATTATTTATATAAGTTAATTTTTTATTCTGCCAACATGCTATAGCTCTTTAAGGTGTCTAGGAGTTTTGGGGTCTTTGAGATATAGGATCATGTCATCTGCAAATAGGGATATTTTAACAGTTTATTGACATGTTTGCATTCTTTTTGTTTCTTCTTCTTGCCTTATTGCTCTGGCTAGGAATTCCAGGACTATGTTGAATATAAGTGGGAAGAGTGGGCACCCTTGCCTCATTCCTGATTTTAGGGGAAATGGTTTTAGTTTTTCCCCACTAAGTATGATGTTGGCTATAGGTTTGTCATATATGGACTTTATAATGTTGAGGTACATTCCTTGTATTCCTAGTTTTCTTAGAGTTTTATCATGAAGTGGTGTTGAATCTTATCAAAGGCTTTTTCTGCATCTATTGAGATGGTCAAGTGGTTTTTGTCTTTGCTTCTATTAATGTGCTGTATTACATTTATAGATTTGTGTATGCTGAACCAACCCTGCATACTTGGGATAAAACCTACTTGGTCATGGTAAATGATCTTTCTGATATGTTGTTGGATTTGGTTTGCCATTATTTTTTTGAGGATATTTACATCAATGTTCATTAAGGGTATTGGCCTGTAGTTCTCCTTTTTGGATGTGTCTTTGTCTGCTTTTGGGATGAGTGTAATACTGGATTTATAGAATGAGTTAGGCAGTGTTCCTTCCCTTCCTATTTCATGGAAAAGTTTAAAGACAGTTGGTTTAAGTTCTTCTTTAAAGGTCTGATAGAATTCAGCACAGAATCCATCAGGTTTTCAACTTTTCTTTTTTGGGAGACTCTTTATTGCTGCTTCAATTTCATTTCATCTTATCTGTTTATGTGGTTAATATCCTCTTGGTTCAATTTTGGATGGTTATAGATATCTAGAAATTTGTCCATTTCTTCAAGATTTTCAAATTTATTGGAATATAAGTTCTCAAAGTAGTTTTGCATGATTCCCTGGATTTCTGTGGTGTTTGTTATTATCTCCCCTATCACATTTCTAATTTTACTAGTTTGGGTTTTTTTCTCTCCTAATTTTAGTTAGATTTGCCAGGTGTCTGTCAATTTTGTTTATTTTTTTTTAAAGAACTAGCTTTTTGTTTCATTGATTCTTTGTATTTTTTTTGTTTATTTCATTAATTTGGGTCCTTATTTTTATTATTTCTTTCCTGCTTGTTTTGAGATTTGGTTGTTCTTGTTTTTCTAGGAGTCTGAGATGTAGCATTATATCATTTATTTGAGATTTTTCTGTTCTTTTAATGTATGCACTCATGGCTATAAACTTTCCTCTTAGGACTTCCTTTGCTGTATCCCATAGGTTCTGGTTGTTCATGTTTTCATTTTTATTTACTTCCAGGAACCTTTTGATTTCCTTTTATTTCATCGATGACCACTGATGATTGAGCAATGTGTTCTTCTGCTTCCAATTGTTTGCATGATTTCTACTGTTGTTTTTGTTGTTAATTGCTAGTTTTAATCCATTGTGATCAGATAGAATGCATGATATTCTTTCTATTTTCTTATATTTGCTGAGGCTTGGTTTGTGCCCTAAGATATGATCAATTTTTCAGAAAGTTCCATGGGCTGCTGAGAAGAATGTATATTGTGCAGAAGTTGGATGAAATATTCTGTAGACATCAGCTAGGTCCAATTGATTTATGGTGTGATATAGTTCTAGAATTCTTTTTCGATATTTTGTTTGAATGACCTATCTATTGGTGGTAGGGGGGTATTAAAATCTCCCACTACCAACGTATTGGAACCTATATGTGCTTTTAAGTCCTTTAGAATATGGTTGATGAAATTGGGTGCACTGAGATTGGGTGCATATAGGTTGATAATTGTTATTTCCTTTTGGTGTATTTCTCCTTTTATTAGTATGGAGTGTCCTTCTTTATCTTGTTTGATCAATGTAAGTTTGAAGTCTACTTTGTCTGAGATAAGTATTGCTACTCCTGCCTATTTTCAGTGGCCATTGGCTTGGTAAATCTTCTTCCAGACTTTCATACTAAGCCAGTGTTTGTTTCAGTCAATGAGGTGGGTCTCCTGTAAATGATAGTTTGTTGGATCTTCCTTTTTAATCCAGTTTGCCAAACAGTGTGTTTTGATGGGGGAGTTACATGTAGTATTGATAAGTATTTGGTGATTCCTGTCCTTTAGATATTTTTATTGTTTAAGTGCTTGATTGTGAATAATAAAAACAGCATGGTACTGGCACAAAAACAGACATGAAGACCAGTGGAACAGAATAGAGGATCCAGATATGAAGCCACACAACTATAAGCAACTTATCTTTGACAAAGGAGCTAAAAATATACGATGGAGAAAAAGCAGCCTCTTCAACAAAAACTGCTGGGAAAACTGGTTAGCAGTCTGCAAAAAACTGAAACTAGATCCATGTATATCACCCTATACCAAGATTAACTCAAAATGGATCAAGGATCTTAATATCAGACCCCAAACTCTTAAGTTGATACAAGAAAGAGTAGGAAATACTCTGGAGTTAGTAGGTATAGGTAAGAACTTTCTCAATGAAACCCCAGCAGCACAGCAACTAAGAGATAGCATAGATAAATGGGACCTCATAAAACTAAAAAGCTTCTGCTCATCAAAAGAAATGGTCTCTAAACTGAAGAGAACACCCACAGAGTGGGAGAAAATATTTGCCAACTATACATCAGACAAAGGACTGATAACCAGAATATACAGGGAACTTAAAAAACTAAATTCTCCCAAAACTAATGAACCAATAAAGAAATGGGCAAGTGAACTAAACAGAACTTTCTCAAAAGAAGAAATTCAAATGGCCAGAAAACACATGAAAAAATGCTCACCATCTCTAGCAATAAAGGAAATGCAAATTAAAACCACACTAAGATTCCACCTCACCCCTGTTAGAATAGCCATCATCAGCAACACCACCAACAACAGGTGTTGGCGAGGATGCGGGGAAAAAGGAACCCTCTTACACTGTTGGTGGGAATGTAGACTAGTACAACCACTCTGGAAAAAAATTTGGAGGCTACTTAAAAAGCTGGACATCGATCTACCATTTGATCCAGCAATACCACTCTTGGGGATATACCCAAAAGACTGTTACTCCAGAGGCACCTGCACATCCATGTTTATTGCGGCACTATTCACAATAGCCAAGTTATGGAAACAGCCAAGATGCCCCAACACTGACGAATGGATTAAGAAAATGTGGTATCTATACACAATGGAATTTTATGCAGCCATGAAGAAGAACGAAATGTTATCATTCGCTGGTAAATGGATGGAATTGGAGAACATCATTCTGAGTGAAGTTAGCCTGGCTCAAAAGACCAAAAATCGTATGTTCTCCCTCATATGTGGACATTAGATCAAGGGCAAACACAACAAGGGGATTGGACTATGAGCACATGATAAAAGCGAGAGCACACAAGGGAGGGGTGAGGATAGGTAAGACACCTAAAAAACTAGCTAGCATTTGTTGCCCTTAATGCAGAGAAACTAAAGCAGATACCTTAAAGCAACTGAGGCCAATAGGAAAAGGAGACCAGGAACTAGAGAAAAGGTTGGATGAAAAAGAATTAACCTAGAAGGTAACACCCACGCACAGGAAATCAATGTGAGTCAATGCCCTGTATAGCTATCCTTATCTCAACCAGCAAAACCCCTTGTTCCTTCCTATTATTGCTTATACTCTCTCTACAACAAAATTAGAGATAAGGGCAAAATAGTTTCTGCTGGGTATTGAGGGGGGGAGCGGGAGGGGGTGGAGTGGGTGGTAAGGGAGGGGGTGGGGGCAGGGGGGAGAAATGAACCAAGCCTTGTATGCACATATGAATAATAAAAGAAAAATGAAAAAAAAAAAGTGCTTGATTGTGTGCAGCTGAATCAATATTATTGTCTGATTCCCTTTCTTTTCTTCTCCTGTGGTGTGATATTTCCTGTCCTCTTGTGGTTTTGTTTGCTCTCATTTTTTGTGTGCAGAATTCCTTGGAGAATCTTTAGTAGTGATGACTTGGTGGTTTTAGTTTCTGCTTATTGTGGAAGACTTTTATTTCTCCATTTATTTTGAATGATAGCTTTGCTGGGTAGAATATCTTAGGGTAGAATTTATTTTCATTCAGTGCCCGGAATACCTCACTAAATGCCCTTTTTGCTTTTAAAGTATCTGTTGAGAAATCTCCTATGATTTTGATGGGTTTACCTTCATATGTTATTTGTTTTTTCTCTCTTACTGCCTTCAGTATTCTTTCTCTGTTTCTGTGATTGATGTTTTAATGATAATATGTGATGGGGAAATTCTATTTTTGCCAAGTCTGTTTGGTGTCCTGGAAGCTTCCTGTACCTGAATGGGTATAATTTTCTCTAGATTTGGGAAATTTTCTGTTATTATTTTTTTTAAATATAATGAAGACATTTTGCTTCTACCTTTTCTCCTTCTTCAATGCCCATGAGTCTCAGGTTTTGTCTTTTGATAGAGTCAGTGAGTTCTTACATATTCATTTCATAGGTCTTGAGTTGTTGGACTAATAGTTCTTTGGTTTTTCCTTTAATTTCTGTTTTATCTTCAATTTCTGAGATTCTATCTTCTGCTTGTTGTAGTCTGATGGAGTGGCCTTCCACTGTGTTTGGTTTTTCTGTTTATTTCTTTTTTCTGAGACTTTCCCTGTCATGGATCACTTCTTCTTTAATATTGCCTATTTTCATCTTTAATTCATTTAATTCATTAGTGTATTTAGGGCTCTATGAGTTCATTTATTTTTTTCTATTTCTTCTCATTTTTTTTTTTTGATATCTTGAAATTTCTTGAGTGCATATTGTATGTTTTGCTTAACCATGTCTAGTATCATCTCCATGAAATTCTCAGTGATTACTTGTAGGATTTCTTTTTTGGGGATGTTTTTGTGGACATTATTGGGTTCCTTGGGGTCATTTATCTTTCTTTTCTTAGAGTCCATAACTGGATATCCATTTTCTTCATTTCCCTCTGAATCATGTATTAAATTAATTGGAGAGATGGGGAGAATGGTCTCCATCCCTTTTTCTTCTTCTGATCACTCCACTTGGTACTATGCAACTATGTTCTTGATAGTCTATTTGTTATTTTTAGTCTCCTGTTTTCTTTCCCTTCATTTAACTTTTGTTTTGCAGCTGTCTTAGGTTTTTAGGTAAGGGTAGTGCTATTTCTGTCCCTGGCTTGGTATAATTTAGTAATAACTAATTCACAGGTTTAATGCCGGACCAGTAGATTGAATGTTATATGGGAGACCCCTTGTCATAATATCTATAAACAGTGGGAGTTGGCAGGTTAACTTTTATAAGGCTAGCTATATAAATTTGGGGAGTTGGATAGGGTGGCACTAGAGGAGGAGGTGGTAAGTGGGGTGGGTGATTGGGGGAAGCAGTGTGGGGGCTGTTGGTTTTTGTGGTCTTTGTGTGTACTTGGGTGTATTTCTGTTGTTGTAGTACACAGTGTTTGTTTTAGGGATTGCAGGTGCTTGGGGTTGTGTAAAACTGGTATAGTAGATTGGTCAGCAGGTGATGAGTATGTGGGAGGGAGGGGTTGTCTGGTGTCAGGTTGGGGGAGAATGGGAGGGGAAGGTAAGGGCTGAGGGAAAAGAGTGGGTGAGAAGGGGCAGAATGAGTTGTTGGGGAGGGGAACAATGGATTTTTAGCACAGGGGAAGGAGGGAGAGTGAAGAGGATGAGAGTAGGGATGAGAAGATGATGATGGTAAAGTTGATAGTATAGAAAGCAAAAGAAGATAATAGGAATAGAAATAAAAATAGAAAACCCACAATAACAAAACAAACAAAAAAACCCCAAAGATAGAAACAGGAAAAAATAAACAAATAAACAAATAAAAACAAAAAACAAAACAAAAAAGGAAAAACACCAGGTTCAGGAACAATAGAGTTTCAGTCTTAATTCTCAAGATATTCCTCCAATATCCAGTCCTGGTATTGGCATATAAGCAGAAGCTCTGACGTGGTCTTGCCAGTGTGCTGTTTTTTACTTCCTGGAATATCAGTGTTCTCTTCATTTTCACACAGATAATAAAGTCTACATCTCTGTTTTCTAGGGTGAAATAGCATAGTGTTGGTAAATCTCAATACATGATAGATTCTCAATAAATGTGTGTAGATGCCATCTGATCTGATTTGTATTTTCAAATACACCAGAAGAAATATCTATGTGATTTTAGAAAAATAATTTTATTTCCTTATCTAACATACAAGTGAATTAAAGAAAATTATCTCTAACATTCTCTGGAAGATTTCATAAATTGGTGATCAACATAAATTTGTCAGCCTATAAGGAAGATTTCTCACCTTCCAGAACAGATTTCAGTTCCCTCAATGGTGACAATGTGTGAGTAGAATAGAACAGGAAATTTTCGAATATGTGACACTTATTGAGAATTATCATTTTTGTAGAACTTGTGTGTATAAAAATTTACTTCTTTATATATAAATGTGTGTTGAGATGTAAAATACATGTCTTACAATTAAGTGTTTTTTTAAATAAAAATCAATCTTTTAATATGTCTTCCTTTACTAGAAGGACTGAATGCTAAGTGATAAGTTTTGCTTGACTTCCTTGTAACTGGGATTGCAGATGGATTTGGATTCAGATGTCAGACACTGATGTGAGATATTGATGATGGAAGTGAGGCAAAGGCCCCTTATTTTTTTCCTACGTTACCTATGAACTTTAATGTAAACATCTGTGTTATAAAACTGTGTTCTCTAACTCTTATGAAGGTGGCAGCCACACTACACTACACATGGACAGGCATGACTGTTCCCCAAACCAGCTGCTCCCTGGCCTTCCCTGGTTGCTCCATTGGAAAGAGTGTGATCGTGACCATGAGCCACCCAGGCTTAGAAAAGCAGTGAAGCAAAGGTTCTGAGCTGTCCAAGGTGTGCCTCTTTTCATTCTGCCCAGCAGAATGAGACTGGCATTGGGTTTCTTACAGAAGAGGTACATCATAACCCTTTTGAGCATTGAGAAGGTAGAAATGCTGCTCATTTCACAATGGTGCCTAAAAGTAGGTAGGATGAGGCCATAGGCCCTGTCAGCAGCTCACAGTGTGCATTGTGATAGCTGCACACAGGATCACAGCTGGGGAGGTGTGGTCCTGCTGCCAAGAGTTCCAGAGGCACAATTCCAAGCCACCAACTTTGAGTGTCAGAAGTTTGCCATCTCCCCTGACAGGCAGCATCATTTTGGAATCATTTCTAGAGGCAAAGCATTGATTTTAATCCCCTGTGGTGACAATGAGGGTGCTTGTGGGTATTGGATATAATGATTAAATGTCTGAGCTGCTTCTTCTTTCATCCAAAATAAACATAAATAAATATATCCAAGACTTCAAGGGGAAAAGCAAGTCTGCTGCTGCTTACATACCTAAGCTGCTTAGTTATTCTTATCAGAGAATGTTCAGGACCTACTTATTTTCTACTTTGTTACAAGGTCATTTTTAGAAAAATGGGTATTAAGTGCAATGGTGAAGATTTTGTTTGGGTGACTTTTGTGTGGAATATGCAGATAAGTAAGGAGCATCATAGGTCAATGAAGGACTCGCCTCCAGCTGCTCTCATGTGTGCACAGGGCTCAGATGCTTTATCTAGAGCTTCAGCTATAAAAGACAGTGTTTTGAATTAAAGTCACAGGAGTAGCATTTTCTACTATGTCTTTAAACTTGTAATAATTAAAGGTGCCAAAATGCTTTTCATGTTTTAAAATTTAAATCTGGTCAAAAGATGTACTCTAGCTGCAATTTTCTTTAGTTCCATATCAAATTATATTTCCAGAAAAATTATTATTAAACCCTAAAAATAGAAGTTTGTCATGGAAAATGCCATTTGAATACCTGAGAGCTCTGGAAGCATGGTGAAGTGAAGCTCTTCAGTGAAGCCAGTTCAGTGCATGGCAGCAGCAGTGCATGTGGAGGAAGGCAGCAGGGAGGCTTCACTCAGGAAGTGCCAATGCATTCTGCTCCTCAAACCATCTTCTGCAGATCATTTCTAGAACTTTCATCAAGTTACACATGCTGTTCAAAATTGATGTTGTGGTTGAGGAAACTGAAGACAGATGGATGTTGAAAACTAAAGCAACACAAAAGTAACAAAAAATGATAGCGTGATTTCAACTGACTAGTCCTCTAGTGTACACATAAAATGTCCTTTCTCAATAAGAATTTTCACTCATTTAAATATTTAACATATCAGTGTCCATGAGATCACAGAATTTAGTGAATGGTCTGTAGCTAAATTTTTAATGTGAGATGCACAGACATAAAATCTTTACATTGAGAAATATGGGAGCAGGCGTCTGAAACTTTGGATAGAAGCCTTTTTGGCTTGAGATTGACTAATCTGCTTTACAATACTGAAAGTGGATGTCTAAATGGCTGATGCTTCCTTGTTCAGACATCAATAAAAATAATTAGTTCCACCCTCTCAAGCAGGAGAAAGGTTAGCATAAATAAAGAACATTCCTCAGTAGTATATTAGCCCTAAGTGTAATTGGACTTGCTTATTTAAATGTTGACCACACAGCCCATGGTACTATTTTCAGTGTTTGCCTAATATTTATTTTTCATCATTTGTTTTCTGTAATAGTTTGAACTGGGTTGATATTCTGCTGTGCTTTCCATACTGTAACTTATTTAGTAGGACAGAGCCCTTCTTGTGCCATTTTTAGTACCTGAGTATGGTAGGCAATAGATAGCTGGAAAAATAAATTGTGTTATGATAAAACTTCAGTTTCCTTACATGTTTTCCACCTCTAATTTCTTTTAATCTAATATTTGTCCAACATTCTTGTTCTCTTGCATTATGTTTTTAGAATCCTTTTACCTTTTAACTAGTTCTTCATTCTTTTTCAATCCTTTAATTAATTCAAAGTATAATGAGCAACTTTGATAAGCTTCATTCCGAGTACAATACCAATATAAGAAAATTTCTGCCTAAAAGTACATTGTGACCTAAAAAGCTAAAAAGTATGGAGGCACATGAATGGACTTCAGATCCATTATGGTGGGGACCGATACAGGTCCTGAAGCCACACTGGGTGGAGAGTGGTGATGAGGATGCCTCCACAAGCTGAGTCCTTAAGATGAACAGGAGAGGCTCTGATTATGAAGTCTCCGTCTACCATGGACAATTTTTGTTGCTGTCCTCAAATAAATTAATGATCCTTTTTAGAATGATTGTAATGTAATTCCTTTATAGTATTTGTCTGCTGTTCTTTCAAGGCACTTTTCATTTATTTATGTTATTGCTATACTTATAAATTCCCCTTGAGAGAGTTGCCTATCTTCTTACCTTTTGTACCCCGATGGCTTTCTTATGAAACATACTGAGTAGCTGCACTGATGTGTCACAGTAATGTTACGAGGCTCTCCTGGGTAGGGTGTTTTGTCATGCTTTTGCTCAATAGTCCTTCTCAAATGTGGACTTTGTGGAACTCAGAAATACACATGGTACTTGCTTTGTTCAATAAAATGTGAAGGAAAACAATGTTTATAATTTCAGGAAGAAGCATTAAGATACTAAATGTGGTTCCATGCTATCTTTTACCGTGTGAGAGGAAGAATGTTTACCAAAGATACTTATACTCCAATCCCATATCTGTGCTTATCTTATCTTGGGTGACAGGAAGACTCTGAAGAAGTGGTTAACAATACGATGGGGAGATTATCCTGGGTGATGTAATTGCACTGGTCTATAAAGGCAGTGGGAACATGCTGACTGTGGTCAGACAGGAATATGTCTGAATATGAGAGTGAAAGAGATGTGAGTCTACAGCTGCCATTGTTGGCTTTTAAGATAGAAGATAGAGACAGTGAGCCATGAAACATACAGGTATTCCTCTTTGAATGCTGCCATAACTAGGCATAACTAGGCATCACAAAATTGGTATCTTATAACAGCAGAAATGCAATTTCTCCCAGTACTGCAGGCCAGAAGTATAGAATCATGATGTCAATAGATCTGTGTTCCTTCTGTGGAGAACAAGCATGGTTCCTTTGCTCTTCTGGTTTCTGCTGGTTGCTGGCTTCCTTGGTTTGTGGCCAACTTACTTCAATCTCTGCCTCCATTTTCACCTTCTCCTTGGGGTGTTGAGTAAGTCTTCCTTTGCCCCACTCTTATAAGGGCCCAGTCAGATAATTCAGGAGGAGTTCCTTCTCTCAAAGTCTTTAACTTCATCACATCTTTTGCCATGTAATATAATAACTTTAATCACAGCTAGTAATATTCACACATCTTGGGGATTAGGATGTATACATATATTTTGGGGCCATCACTCGGCCCCAAAGTGAGTATCCTCAAGAAGTGAGAAGCAAAGAAATGGATTCTCCCCTAGAGCCTCCAGAAGAAATGAAGTCCTGCCTAGCCTTGATATTAGCCAGGCGACAATTGTGTTGGATTTCTAACCTACACAATTGGAAGATCAGAAATGAATGTGGTTTTGTGTCATTGAGTTTATGGTGACTTATTGCAACAGCAATATAAATGAAGACATTGTGTGCTGGCACCTGGCTGTGTCCCAGATCGAGGCTGTGTTACATACCTCCACTATGCAGTAATGAAGACTGTAGAGTTATATGGACATGTTTCATGAGCACCAATGCTTGTTATAATCTTCTGAGTCCTGAGGTATCTTTTGTCTGCAAGCTGACTTAGTCAATGCTGGACAAGAAGGTTAGAAAGCCTTCATGAACCTGAAAAATTTAAAAACAAAACAAATAAAAGCCAGTAGATTTGAAAACAGTCAGATGTAAGTGTCAAAATGGTTCTGCTACTTGTCAGAAGACATTAGATACATCTTACTCATTTTGATAATTGAATTTAATTTATAAAGTGAAAGCAAGAGCAATAACTGAATCTTCAGTCATATTTAAGACTAACATTTTTGAAGAATGAATATTATTCTTAAATTTGCATGTCAATAATCATTATTCTTTTCAAATCTGAGTTACTCTTATTGATCTTTTGTGTTGTTTTCTTTTGAAAATAAATGTATAAGTATTGTCCAATTTTCTCTCACTGTCAATTTGTACTTTGTTTCTTGCAGAGTGACATAATTCCTATCTGCTCTTGGATCAGAGCTAAGACTTTACACTAGCATGATTATTACACATTTGATTTGATTTCATTTTAAATATCCACTGACATACCCTTTTGGGGCTTCTATCAAATAATACAGACACTAAGCATCACTAAAATCTATTCGTTTTCCTTACCTTTGAAATGCTTTGCTTTGGATTATAAGCCTTCAAAATATTTTCCAATGCAAGGTGACCTTCATGCAATGAGCCATTATAACTTGCTCTTCATACATGAAGGCTGTGAAATAGTCCATTCCTTACAGCCCAAGTGACAGTTTTATCATCATTTCCAAAAAGGTACATTATTAAGGAATTGATAAAATATCACTGACAATAGCATTGAAAAATGCAATTTCCTACCTGTGAAATGGATGTTCTATATTATTCCTTCTTGAGTACTTTTTGATATGCTCATGGGAAAAGAAAAGATAAATCATTTATTTTAAGTATGGGAGCATCTATAAATATTTATGTAGGATTATGTATAACAAAGATTTTTTAGCCTGTACTTTGTACTAATAACTTCCCTTTGAAAGTGTATTTATTTTTCTAAAGTATTTAATGCTGTGAGAATATTTCTAATGCATTCATTATTTTGTTTTTAATGGATATTTTGAGTTCTATGTGTGGGTATTCGCATATACATACATATTTATCAATGAATTTAATAAAGATGAAGTACTAATATTACTTTAACTCTCTAATATAAATCTAAATATAAATTTCATTGCATAATATGCATTCAGATGAATATATTTTGTTGTCAAATGTTTTCTTCTTGAGTCTTCTTTCTAAACTTTGATGTTGATAATTTATAACCACTGAAGAAAACAGAAAAGGCCTCTCAGCATGCTTATTATTATACATGAAAAATAAAAGTCTTATAAAAGTAGCACCAGAAGAAAGCATGAAAAAGCATTATAAAATGTAACATATAACATTAATAAATAGAAAATGTCACTCACTTGGTTTAAACAAAGTTAAAAAATGGCCTTTTGGGAAAATAAAAGTTACATTCCTGTACAAACTTCTCATAGAGTTTGAAATCATAGCGACTTGGAATAAGATGTTATTGAAAATAATTCAGTTCTGAATGTCCCATAGGAACTAAATATAAGCCCAAGCATGATTAATTAGTTAATTTTTGCACCATTGAAGGTGAATTTATGAACAGGCAGCTGTATTGACATTATCACTGAAATGGTGGTTGGGATAATTTAATTACATTCAACAAGCTGCTCTTTGAGGCATTCAGATACCTACTTACATGCTAGCTTCTGCCTGCATGTGCTATTTCAGTACATTGAAGTGGAGTTGAATGAAGAACTAAGAGTTGTTTGAGCATTATTTGGCAGCTGCAATGTCTTAGTAAAATAAATTGTATGGCTATTATGCACCTTCTCCACACACCAGGATCTACCAGCTACCAACACCATTAAAAGGAAAAATAAGTTCAAAAGCATCTACACTTTGCCATTAATGAAGAAAGGAATCAAATAATGACACTTTCATTATATACATTGTTTGTAGGACTTAAAAAAGCATTTAGTCCAGAAATACAGTCAAAATTTCCTATGAGCTGTAATTACCTTCCTTCATAGTTAAGGGTTCATAAATAAACTCATTTGGGACTCTTATGTATTCCTTAATTAGAGTAAGATTTCTTTTAGCATACTTAATGGGTATGTGTTTTGTGCTATAAGTCCACTGTACCAGGGGGAAAAAACCTGATCTGGTTGCAGATTGGAAGAATCAATTTTTTTTTAAAGTTTACAGGCTCTGCAGTGAATATTTTGAATGAGAATGCTCAATCCATTAACAGTTAATGCAGTTATTAACATGCCAGTATTCCTGGTCATTATGTGTTTTCTGTTGGCATTCTCTGTTCTTGTTTGCCCCTTTTAGATTGGAAAGAGGAGTCATGATCTCAACACCTGCAACAAGGTATGCTTCTAATATAACCAATGGAAAAGTCAACGGCCTAATAATCACTGGCCATAAGGAAGAGCACATTCACTCTTTGGCCATTCTCTCTGTCTCATTAAAGAGAGAGTAGTACAAGGAAATTTAATTTCCTCCATGTAAATCAAGTGACATAATGTTGACTATTTCACTTTGGACAAACCCTGACACATGTTCTGAACTGTTGAAGCCACTGGGACAGCAGTGGGTTGTGGTGGGAAGTGGGAGGCCTTAGATTCAGTGTGAAATAATAGTGGTGCTTGAGAAAGAACAAATTTAAATAAAATAAAAATGCCTTTTGAAAATGCTTATTATAAAAATTTCCAAGCATACACAGATAATTGAATACACAGTGACACCAAGAGGAATCTGAGCAGATACCTTGCTGTGTAACCCCAGTTTGTGAGCACCAAACCATGTCCCCTTTACTTAGTCTTACTTCTGCAGAACTGCCCTGTCTTCATTGATCTTGGTCAAAAAACACACGGTCTTCTTGTTTTGGGACCTTCACCTTTGAATGCTTCTATGTCATGTGAACCCTAAATAAAATAAATGTGTATGCTTTTCTGCCTTAGAAATGAATCTTGTGAAGAGTAAGAGAAAGGTATTTCCTTTTATTAGCAAGCTTTGCATTACTATGACAAAATACCTGATATGCCTTATTTGTGGAATAAAGAGAGACTGACTTAGCTTACAGCATTGGAAGCTCAGAGTTCAAACAGGGTCTTGTGGGTTCAGCGAGTACCAAGTACTGCCCCTTGGCTGCATTCCTTCATAGCGTTGGTGGCAATAGCAGGAATGTGTGTCAAGAGAAAGTACATGACTACATCTCAATCCAGGAGCAGGGGAGTGGGAGGGAATAACCCAGGGTCCCATCACATTGAAGGCAATGCCTCCAATCACCCAGGACCTTCCACAAGGCCCCACCATGGCTCCCACATATGGTCCTTTGGGGGACACTATCTATATGCAAACCACAGCACTCCTACAGGTGCAAACTCTCCATATCTTTCTCCTTGCTTAATATTTTAACATAATTCTGAGATTTCAGTTTAACACACAAACATTTCAGTGTCTCCAAAAGACAACAGTATTTCTAAAAAACATCTGACAATACTATAATTGCACCAAAAATTAAACTACATAGATAAAAATTTCTCCTTGTTTACATGTATTTGTTAAGAAAACTAGATCACCCTTCCTAAAGAATTTAGCACATTTTTCATTTGGATTATGTACTTCATTGTGTCTTTTAACAAGTTTTTGCCCCCTGCCTACAAGCTGCTGGTTTGAGCTAGAGGACTGGCAAGGAACATTTCATAGAGTATGGCTGTACTCCTCCCATGCGGCATACCAGGATTCCTGCAGCTCATTTACCATGCTTAAGTCACAAGATCCAGTTATGATTATGACAAAAAAGCTTGCAGTCCATCAAAAATCCTAATGACAACTATAGAAAGTCTAGGCAATTTTTTTAAAAACCTGTTTAAACGTATCCAAGATTTACCAAAGTCTCTGCAGAGGACCACAGCAGGAAGGCAAGGTTGTTACATTAGGTTACCAAAACAAGAGGAGCTACCAAGATGCAGCTACTTCTTTCTAAAAGCCCATTACCAGTTTAGCACAAAAGAAGGAAATTTGAGAATTCAGACTGTGCACAGAGAGGAGAATGCTTTTGCCATGGAGAGACAGAAATTAACAAGGTCTCCAAAGATGAAGACCTGGTCAGAATATAAGGCCATCTTTATTTTAAGGAAAATTTTCAAATATTGCAGTGGCCTAGGATTGTAGGTTAAGAACGAAACTGTTAACCCTCTGAAAATCAGAGCACTGTTTCAGAAGCCTTGTTGTAGTAAGAATGAGGACCTTCTCAGGAGAAGGGCCGTGCCAGAGCACACCATCGTCATTTGTAAGTTGGGTGGGATTCACACTGGTTGTGGGAAGCACCAAAGTAGATGGAAATTTAGCAAATGTGTATTGGAGCCCAAGTCACAGAATCACCCCTGTGTCTGTGATTATGGAAGAAAATGGCATCATTTTACACTGTGCTTATACAAACATTGATTGGGCATCCAGTCAATGATAAGAAGATAAATAATATATTAAAATACAAATTAAAAAAGTGAAGAAATAGACCTAGACCTAATTCAGATATGAGATTAGCAACAAGGACTTTATATAACTAAATTTATTATCTACAAAACCTCAAAAAGATGGAGAAGTATATACAAAAAGTCAACATTCGCCAGAGAATGAGAACTCATAAAACTTTCAATTGAAAGTTATGCAGTCTAAAGATGGATTAGCTAAAATTATGTATTCAATAAATGAATGTAACAGTAAATTAAATGTAAGAATAAATCACTTGCAAAGAAGTCGGACCTGTAGAGAATATCCAAATGGAAGCACACAGAGAAAAAAGTACAATACAAAAGCTGGCATAAGAGATATGTGGAAAAAATTTAAATTCTATAAGTAAGATATTAGAAAGAGACTCCCATCAAAATTATGCAGGAGAGCAGAGATAATGGACAGAAATTTTTGTAAATTAAAGTGTTCATCCCAGAGTCAAGAAGTTCTGTGACTACCAAGCAGAATAAATAAGAAGGAAATAGTTACATTATCACAAATGTGATGAAAGGCAAGGGAAAAGAGAAATCCTTACAAATAGGTAAAGAAAAAAGGTATATTGCTTTCCAAAGAGCCAATGCTGATTCTTTGGTAAAAATGTTGGGAAGCTAGACAATATCGACAGACATTATTAAAAAGCTTAAATCAATGACTGCCCAAGAAATCCATTCACATTTAATATGGGAAAGACAAAACCTTAATAGAAAATAAAGATGCTTTAAAAATGAAATATGAAAAAGTTCTAAATACAGTAATTCTTGTGGGAGAGAAATGATTACATGTTTGAATGCAGAAACGCATAAAGAAATAAAGAGCTGCAGAAAAAGTGCCTGCCTCCCATATAATGAAAGTATGTATCAATTTTAAATACCTCTGAAGTCATTATGTAAGTCATGTTAGGAGTTAAGCAGAATTACAGTTTTAACATACTTATCTAGTTTTCTCAAATAAGTAAAAGTATTATGAAAGATGGAATCTGAATTCAAATAGAGCTCAGCAAGATAAAGTGATGATTAAAAACTAAAATTGTAATTTAAGATGAATAAGTATAATGACCTACATTCTGGTCATGTGAAATCCTGTAGGGCTCTTGAGAGTGTGTGTTATGTGTTGTTTATAAGATATCAATAGAGCCCTTTCAAATGGTCTTGGGCATGGTAGGAACAGGAAACTTTCTGCATTACTAAATGTAATTAACAATAATGTTTTACATATCTCAAAATAGATTTCCAATGTATTCATTATAAAAATGGTAACATTTATCATCATTATTATGCTAATTACCCTGATTTGATCATTGGCCAGTATATACATGAATACAAACATCATATGTATCTTACAAATGTTATGTATCAATAAAAATTAAAAAGTGGAACTAAAGAATTACAGTTTTATGATTCTCACATTACCAAGGAGTACAAATGCAAAAGTTTTCCAAGATATAACAATTAAAATCCAAAAAATAAAAACATAAACTAAATTAAAAGTCCTGAGATTTAGTCAACAGGACAGGAATGTGGAGAAACTAGATTTTTTCCTTTATACCCTACACAAAAATCAACTGCAATTTGATTACAACTCTACTTATAAGGGGTATAGCACAAAGAAAAATCCATAGAAGGATACTGTCACAGCCTGGGATGAGGCAAAGAGAAACAATAATTGTGAATTTGAATTGCTATTTCCAACTCAAATTTAAGATTAAATACTTCCAATTCATATTTTATTTGCCTGCTCTTAATGTAATAATTGTGATTCATAATGGCTTTAAAATAAATCATATACTTTTATAGTTTCAAAATAAACACTATATTTCTACTGAATGTGGTTAGTGAAAATACCTCAGAATTTCTTTGCACTTCTATTTTTAAGATAGCATTTTAAAGGCACTTGAAAATTCTTTTCTTTGTGTGTTTTAGCCATCAACTTGTTATATGGTTCTATTTTGAAAAATCAATTTTTGTATTTAATGAGTAATTTTAAAATTCCATTTCTAGTAAGTAATTTCTTGTGTTTTTCTTATTTCCCTTTCTTTGTACCAGTGCACATATTGCTCAGCACCTTGATTTTGTCTTTGAAGAGTATCCTCTAGGGATTCCTCCAGAGAAACAAAAGTGTAGGAAAAATTATCCTTAGCGATGTTCACAATCCAGTGAGACATGGGGGGGAAGAGGTTTTTGACAGAAAGAAGTTCTTGGTCTCTGTTCACGTCACAATTCTTCAGTCAAAGCAGCTGCACCTGACCCTTCACTTTGCATGTAAGAGAGGCAGCCCCATCCATAGGAAGGCTGCCTAGGCAGCTGTCCTTGGATCTCCATTTTCTTTGAAACACTACAAGTCAAGTGAATGTGGAGTGTTCTACAGTAGTGAGAATCAGCGGTGGGCTGCCAGGCAGCAGTGAGACTCATGATATAAAGGAAGTAAACCTTCTGAGCCTTTCCTCAGTGTTGGGTAGAAGCATGCCTCCAGAAATGCTAGCATACTATGCCTAGAACTGTGGGCATTTTTGTCAGCTGTTCTGTTCCCAAGGATCATAAAAGTTTCGTGATGTCTCTCAGAGGGCCACAGGCTGCAGCCCAGACTACATCCCAGGTTAAGACCCAAGGTCCCAGATAGAGGTGCATAACTTGCCAGGACTATACACTCTGAGGGGGAAGGAGGAATAGAAATTTGGGAAGACATCCAGATTGTAAAGGGCCAGACACATGGAATGTGTAGCTCCAATAGAGACTTTATCTACATTTAAAAAGTTGGGGCTGGACTCAGGGCCATCATATTACTATGGAGACCCTTTTAGGGATGGAGGAAGACACCTGTCTTCTACATCTTTTAAAATAGAGTTCATTTATCCTGGACCCTCTCCAATGGGTGTCTGACTTGATGGACAGAAAGACTGCCCTGAATCCCTTCATGTCACCCAGGGGATAGGACTAGGGTGGGGGCCCCCGTACACTTATGTTTTGCTATGAGAAAGAAACCTGTCTTCAGGCTGGGAATGCAGCTCCAAGAGAGAGTTCTTGGTTAGTAAGCATGTGACTCTGGATTTGATCCTAGGAAATATACATGTACACACACAAACACACTCACAACACACACTCATACAAATGCACATGCACACAAACACAATTAAAAAAGAAACCTTCATCCAATCAAGCCCATTCCATGTACACATTTAGGATAATTTTATTAAATGTGAATATTAAAAATATAATAACTATTACTTTCCCCCATATACACATACTCTAATATAAATACATCCCTTTAATTGTACAACTTGCCTTCTGATTAATCCTAAGTGGAAGGAAGACTTCTTTAATTAGACCTACTCCAAGACTGACCTCAAATTTGAGATCCTCTTGTTGCAGTACCACCACGTGGGGCTAGTGTATTTTTTTTTTTAATTTGAAACAGTTAGTTGGTGTTTTTATTCTAGCAAAGTCAGCTCATTACTCAGGCAAGAACTGTCTCCTGGAAGATGAGGAAGTGAAGGGAAAGAGACAGCACAGAGATCTGTGGCTTTTGGGGTTAGAACAGTCACTGCTTTTGGACTCCAAATAGGAAGAAGTGGTCCTGAGAAAAGGCTTGAGCAAAAAACTCCTGTATGTAGTGTGTTAAAATGAGGGCACAGGTACAGAGCAAAGAAAATGGAAGCCTTTTTTTTTCTCTTTGTAAAACATAGTGTGACTATAAAGATTGACCCTACGTCTTCAAACTCTTGCCAGCAGAAAGGAGCTGTGAACATGCTTGGCCTCCACTCAGTCAGATCCAAAGCTCCATCAGATGTGGCCATGGAGGACAATGTGTAAGAACCCAACAGAAGTCAACCAGAGCCAAAGAAGAACCAACAAGGGAATCCTGTATGGAAAGCAGAACTGTGGTACAAACAAGGGTCTCCCCACAAGCCTCTGGGTAAGGGGTGCCCTGTCTGGTCATAGGGATGTCACAACTGTGGACCCAGGTCTATGCTTTGTCCCCAGACTACTCTTCAGTCCACTGGAGGTTTTTCTGGAAGCATCCTGGCCACTCATCACCATTGTGTTCTAGAGGTACCGGTGTAGGAGGCAGACAACTTGTTTCAATTTATATCGAGGTCAATATATACAAGGGCAAACCAGAAGGATAGTTGGAGAACATGCCACACCTACTTTGAGTTCAGTTCACTGCTGGGCTGTCTGAGAAGGAACACATGTGTTTACATGTGTGAAAGGAACAGAAATAGGATATTTGGTAATGGGAGGGTCAAACTGATATAATTTGAATTCCATGTCTCATGATTTTCAGGTGTCCTGGGATGTGGCTACAGCTTGATAACAGCTGTATTTATAGTACTAAGCAATTGTACAGAAAGAAAATATGGAAACCTGTCTTCTTCCTCTCACAGTGAGAGTTCATTCCAAGTCCTGAAAGACATCTAATCAAAAGATGTGCTGGAAAATCCTGCAGAGTAGACCTTAACAAACTCGTGTACAGGATTTTCCAACTATAAATAACTTCTCCAGGAGCCAAGGATCTGAGAAAACTACATACTCATTAATATCAACCAGATATTATTTTGTCCATCTATCCTATGTTTTGAACATTCATTCTTGAATAATGTGTAATTGCTATTAAATCAGTAAAAGTGATTAATGAGTGGATTTATAAAACAATAAATGTCCAAGCAGTTAGTTAAATGTTATCATTATCAATTCCCCATAAAATATACTATGACCATTAAGCTTCATGTCAGCATAAAGTTACATATATTGTAAAAAAATATGGTAATCATAATAAGCTATCTTTAAACATAATTAGTGAGAATTCAAATTTGCACACAAGAATTCAAAGTGATCAGGAAAAGAAAAGGAATTTTATTACAATCAGTATATCAATATTTTCACAGGACCATATGAGCACTGAACAGTGAGTCATTCAACTTGTGAAACATAAAGACAGCATTTTTATCATGGTTTTGAGGACAAATTCCAGCTATGGTGTATGCGATCCAATAATGGTTAGATGTATCCAAAAATCTGCTAAAGATGATGAAAATAATGGGTTAATTTAAAACAGTGTTACATTGAAGGAATTCATTCTCTCCTCTGCACAGTGCAGTAAAGTTGGGGCATTGGTTGGAGTGTGTGTTGTAGAAGCTTCATTACTCTGTGTAGAATATTCATTCCAAGCTTTTGCTTACATTGAGTTTGCTGGCAACCAAAAGGAAATAAAGCAACAGCACCTTTTGTTAGCAGTCTCAATCATGAATGAAAAAATGGAGCCACTGTAGTTAACACATTAAGCAGGAAGAGTATTATAATCTCTCTGCTCCTTTCTTCCTCTTGTTCTCTTCGGAAATGCATATTGTTGATGCCCAACCTGTCCCTTTGGCAACATTCACTTTCTTCAATCTTTTTCTCTATCTGTTCCTTGGACTTGATCATTTCCACCATTTTATATTCAAAGTTCATTGATTGCTATTTGTGCACAAATCTGCCATGGAGTTCATCTAGCAAATTTTTATTTCAATATCTTTCAGCTCCATGCTTTCTTTTAGATTATTTTTAGGTTTTGCGTCTCTTTATTGATAATTCTGTTTTGCCCATAAATCATTTTCTTTGTGTTCCTCATGTCTTCCTGTACTTCTTTGAGCATCTTTCAGAAGTGGTTATAAAGTCTTTGTTTAGCAGACCCACCATTGAGCCCTTCTCAGGGACAGTGTCTGCTGCTTTATTTGTTTGCACAGGCTGTGCTTACTATTTCTTGGTATGATTTATCAATTTTTTTTTTTTGCTGAAAACTAGGCATCTGAATTTAATAATGGTTAACTCTGGAAATCAGTTTCTCCCTTTCCCAAAGTTTCTTTCCTTCCTTTCTTCCTTCTTTCTTCCCTCCCTCCTTTTTCCTCCCTCTCTATTTCTGTTTTCTTGTTTTACTTTTATTAGAGATTGGTACCTTCTTTTTGTGTTTTTCTTGTTTTTAACTTCTGTGTGCTGTCTTTGAGCCAAGGTTCAAACTTAGCGTCCTTTCAATCTTTTCTGAGCCTGCCTCTTTCACTGGGCATGTGGAATTCTAATTTCCCCCATACATAGACTGACTTCTGAGTGTCCTTGTTTTTATGTTCATCTCTCCAAAGGGGGAAAAAAATGATGAAGTCGGGTGGATGTGGGTCCCTTAAATACCCTGGCACACGTATCAGCTGGAGTGGGAGGGGTTAGCAACTGTTGGGAAGCATTACAACAATGGCCACCTGCACCTCTGTGATCAGAAGCACCAATCAGTGATCAGAATACAGATTCCATCTGTTTGGAGGACACACCTTTTGCTCACTTTATCTCCAGCAAGTTGGGTAGAAGCAGCTCCAGGAATCTATCTACACAGGGCTCTCTGCCATGGGACAGGAGTTGGGGATGGGCAGCTGCTACTGTGCTGAGAGTTGGAATTGACTGAAATTAACTGCACTTACAGCCCAAGCCTTCCTCTGGGAGTTGTAAAGCTTTAGTAGAATCCATAGTTCCAAAAATGTTACACAGTACAGATTCTATCAGGGAAAGTGCTGTGAATAGATGGGACAAAGCTTCCTGGTGCTTTCTACTCCATTATTTTCATATATGCACCCATATGCACCTGTATACATCTACAGGTGTTTATTTACATCATCATACCAGTATGTGCATTAAATAGCAAATTATAATCTTGAGTAATTATAATCTGACCTTTTCAGACTTTTTCATCATTTTCACTTTAGCAAAGATAACGTAATTAAGTTTGTAACTAAACATAGCATGCAAGTATGGATTCTAGTTGCTTATTTTCAGTCACATTATAGGGAAGACACTGAGTTTAGAGGAAAACTCAGTGGTTGTTCAGCAGAACAAGTTATATAAGAAAAAAGGAGATGAATCATAAGGGTAAAAACATAGATTAACACTCTATAATTTATAAAGAAGACAATTTTGAAGACAAAGAAGCTCAGAGCAAAATCCTGTTCAAAAAATTAATTTTTAAAATTAATACAGCTTTGTTTATTACTTGTGTTCCCTGAGAACTTGAAGAGATTCCCAGAAAACTTCATTACCATGCCAAAGACTGAAAGAAACTGATGCATACCAGGCATTGCTCTTTCTCTAATCATTGATCAATACCATATGAAGGGTTCCAAAAAATTGTCTCAGGTATGTATAACATGCTAGTATTTTATCTAATGTGTTTATGCAAACTAAATGACAAAATTTGCTATTTGTGAAGAAAAGAGAACAGATATGTCTCAATGGTTACTCACCAGTTTTGAAATCTTCAGCTTAAAAAAACAGAGGCAGCTTAAGTCAGTTTCTTTTCTCATGTTTCAGGAGTGAGATGTGGGAGCAAGTGAAGGGATGGCAGAAAATCTGGATGGGAGATGCGGTCTGCTTCATCATGTGGCCAGTCTCCCAGCAATCTATGTGTCCATCCATTCATATCTTTAGCTCATGATAACCAAAAGAAATTAATTATCTAATCTTCATAACAACCACTTATAGGAAGGTTAGATGAGAACTGAGGTCAGTTTACAATATCATTAGAATGGTGAGCTTGCTGCAAAGGATCAGGAAGAATAGGATTTAGATGTAGATCTAGCTATAGATGAAATAAATGTGAACATACAGAAAAGTATTTTCTATGAGAGATTAACTAATGTCAACATGAGAGCGGAAAAATCTAATCTGTCACCTGCCTTGACTTAAATTTTTACTTGATATGTTTATTTTTCTCAATGTATTTTTCTTTAAATGTACATGCCATTTATTTTTTATTATTATTATTATTAAGATGTCAGGTTCTTTCTTTTTTTGTTATTCATATGTGCATACAATGTTTGGGTCATTTCTCCCCCCTCCCCCCACTCCCTCATTTACCCACCACACCACCCCCTCCCTCTTCCACCCACCCCCTTAATACCAGCAAGAACTATTTGCCCTTATCTCTAATTTTGTTGAAGAGAGAATATAAGTAATAATAGGAAGTAACAAGGGTTTTGCTAATTGAGATAAGGATAACTAAACAGGGAGTTGACTCACATTGATTTCCTGTGCATGTGTGTTACCTTCTAGGTTAATTCTTCTTGATCTAACCTTTTCTCTAGTTCCTGGTCCCCTTCTCCTATTGGTCTCAGTTGCTATTAAGGTATCTGCTTTAGTTTCTCTGCCTTGAGGGCAACAAATTCTATCTAGTTTTTTAGGTGTATTACCTATCCTCATATCTCCTTTGTGTGCTCTTGCTTTTATCTTATGATCAAAATCCAGTCACCTTGTTGTGTTTTCCCTTGATCTAATGTCTGCATATGAAGGAGAACATATGATTTTTGGTCTTTTGGGCCAGGCTAACCTCACTCAGAATAATGTTCTCCGATTCCATCCATTTACCAGCAAATGGTAACATTTTGTTCTTCTTCATGGCTGCATAAAATTCCATTGTGTATAGATACCATATTTTCTTGATTCATTCCTCAGTAGTGGGGCATCTTGGCTGTTTCCATAACTTGGCTATTGTGAATAGTGCTGCAATAAACATGGGTGTTCAGGTGCCTCTGGAGTAACCTGTGTCATAGTCTTTTGGGTATATCCCCAAGAGTGGTATTGCTGGGTCAAATGGTAGATCAATGTTTAGCTTTTTAAGTAGCCTCCAGATTTTTTTCCAGAGTGGTTGTACTAGTTTACATTCCCACCAACAGTGTAAGAGGGTTCGTTTTTCCCCACATCCTCACCAACACCTGTTGTTGGTGGCATTGCTAATGATGGCTATTCTAACAGGGGTGAGGTAGAATCTTAGCGTGGTTTTAATTTGCATTTCCTTTATTGCTAGAGATGGTGCGCATTTTTTCATGTGTTTTTTGGCCATTTGAATTTCCTCTTTTGAGAATGTTCTATTTAGTTCACCTGCCCATTTCTTTATTGGTTCATTAATTTTGGAAGAATTTAATTTTTCAAGTTTCCTATATATTCTCGTTATCAGTCCTTTGTCTGATGGGTAGCTGGCAAATATTTTCTCCCACTCTGTGGGAGTTCTCTTCAGTTTAAAGACCATTTCTTTTGATGAATAGAAGGTTTTTAGTTTTATGAAGTCCCATCTATCTATGCTATCTCTTAGTTACTGTGCTGCTGGGGTTCCATTCAGAAAGTTCTTACCTATAGCTACTAATTCCAGAGTATTTCCTACTCTTTCCTGTATCAACTTTAGAGTTTGTGGTCTGATATTAAGATCCTTGATCCATTTTGAGTTAATATTGGTATAGGGTGATATACATGGATCTAGTTTCAGTTTTTTACAGACTGCTAACCAGTTTTCCAAGAAGTTTTTGTTGAAGAGGCTGCTATTTCTCCATTGTATATTTTTAGCACCTTTGACAAAGATAAGTTGGTTATAGTTTTGTGGCTTCACATCTGGGTCCTCTATTCTGTTCCACTGGTCTTCATGTCTGTTTTTGTGTCAGTACCATGCTGTTTTTATTGTTATTGCTTTCTAATATAGTTTGAAATTGGGTATCGTGATACCTCCAGCATTGTTCTTTTACTGAGTACTGCCTCGGCTATTCGTGGCCTCTTGTGTTTCCATATAAATTTAATGGTAGATTTTTCAATCTCTTTAATGAATGTCATTGGAATTGTGATGGGAATTGCATTAAACATGTAGATTATTTTTGAGAGTATAGACATTTTTACTATGTTGATTCTACCAATCCATGAGCATGGAGGTCTCTCTACTTTCTATAGTTTTCCTCAATCTCTTTCTTCAGAAGTTTATAGTTTTCCTTGTAGAGGTCGTTCACATCCTTTGTTAGGTTTACACCTAGGTATTTGATTTTTTTTGGAAAATGGAATTGTTTTCATATATTCTTTTTCAGTTTGTTCGTTGTTAATATATAGAAATGCTAATGATTTTTCTATGTTGATTTTATATCCTGCAACCTTGCTATAGCTACTGAAGGTGTCTAGGAGCTTTTGAATAGTTTTTTGGGTCTTTAAGGTGTAGGATCATGTCATATGCAAATAAGGATATTTTGACAGTTTCTATATCTATTTGTATTCCTTGTATTCCTTCTTCTTGCCTAATTGCTCTGGCTAGGAATTCCAGTACTATGTTGAATAGGAGTGGAGATAGTGGGCATCCTTGTCTTGTTCCTGATTTTAGAGGGAATGATTTCAGTTTTTCTCCATTTAGTATAATGCTGACTGTAGGTTTGTCATATGTAGCTTTTATAATGTTGAGGTACTTTCCTTCTATTCCTAGTTTTCTTAGAGTTTTTATCATGAAATGGTGTTGGATCTTATCAAAGGCTTTTGCTGCATGTATTGAGATGATCAAGTAGTTTTTTCTTTGCTTCTGTTAATGTGGGTTATTATGTTTATTGATTTTTGTATGTTGAACCACCCCTGCATTCCTGGGATGAAGCCTACTTGGCGGTGAATAATCTTTTTGATGTGTTGTTGAATTTGGTTTGCCATTATTTTGTTGAGGATTTTTGTGTCAATGTTCATTAAGGAGATTAGCCTATAGTTCTCCTTTTTGGAGGTGTCTTTGCCTAGTTTTAGAATACATGTAATACTGGCTTTGTAAAATGTGTTAGGCAGTTTTCCTTTCCTTTCTATTTGGTGGAACAATTTAAGGAGGGTTGGTATCAGTTCTTCTTTAAAGGTCTGATAGAATTTACCAGAGAATCCATCAGGTCCTGGACTTTTCTTTTTGGGGAGACTCTTGATTGCTGCTTCAATTTCATTTTGTGTTATAGATCTATTCAGGTGATTGATTTCCTCTTGGTTCAGTTTTGGATGATCATATGTATATAGAAATCTGTCCATTTCTTTAAGATTTTCAAATTTATTCGAATATAGGTTATCGAAGTAGTCTCTGATGATGTCCTGGACTTAATGGTGTTTGTTGTTATCTGCCATTTTGCATTCCTGATTCTACTAATTTGGGTTTTTTCTCTCCTTATTTAGTCAGGTTTGCCAGGGGTCTGTCGATCTTGTTTAGTTTTTCAAAGAACCAACTTTTTATTTCATTAATTCTTTGTATGTTTTTTTTTGGTTTCTATTTTGTTGATTTCAGCTCTTATTTTTATTATTTCTCTCCTATTTGTTTTGGGATTTGCTTGTTCTTCTTTTTCTCAGAGTTTGAGATGTATCATAGGTCATTGACTTGGGAATCTTTCAGTCTTTTTAATATATGCACTCATGGCTATAAACTTTCCTCTCAGCACTGCCTTTGCTCTGTCTCATAGGTTCCAGTAGGTTGTGTTTTCATTTTCATTGACTTCCAGGAACTTTTAAATTACCTCTTTTATTTCATCAATGACCTATTGTTCACTAAATAATGAGTTATTCAGTTTCCAGCTGTTTGCATGTTTTTTGTCTTTACATTTGTTGTTGAGTTCTAGTTTTATTTCATTGTGATCAGATAGTATGCACGATATAATTTCTGTTTTCTTATATTTTCTGAGGCTTGCTTTGTGTCCTAGGATATGATTTATTTTGGAGAAGTTTCCATGGGCTGCTGAAAAGAATGTATATTGTGTAGAAGTTGAATGAAATGTTCTGTAGACATCAAGTAGGTCCATTTGAAAGAAATCCTGGATTTCTTTATTGATTTTTTGTTTGAATGACCTATCTATTGATGATAATGGGGTTTAAAATGTCCCACAACCACTGTGTTGGAGTTACTATATGCTTTTAGGTCTTTCAGAGTATGTTTGATGAAATTGAGTATGTTGACATTGGGTGCATACAGGTTGAAGATTATTATTTCCTTTTGGTCTATTTCCCCTTTTATTAGCATGGAGTGTCCTTCTTTATCTTGTTTGATCAATGTAGGTTTGAAGTTTACTTTATCAGAGATAAGTATTGCTACTCCCGTCTGTTTTTGGGGCCATTGGCTTGGTAAATCTTCTTCCAGCCTTTCTTCCTAAGCCTATGCTTATTTCTGTCAGTGAGATGTTTCTCCTGTAAGCAACAAAATGTCAGATGTTCCTTTTTAATCCATTTTGTCAAATGGTGCCTTTTGATGGGTGAATTAAATCCATTAACATTAACTGTTAGTACTGATAGGTATGTGGTGATTCCAGTCATTTAGTTGTCTTAGTTGTTTGAAGATTAGATTGTGTGTACCTATGTTGTGGTTACTCTCTACTTTCTTGCTTTTTCTTTTCCAGTAGTTTGGTGCTGCCTGCCCTTTCATGGTTATGTTGGGTTTCACTTTCTGTGTACAGAATTCCTTGAAGAATCTTTTGTAGTGGTGTCTTTGTGGTCATGTATTGTTTTAGTTTCTGCTTATCATGGAAGACTTTTATTGCTGTATCTATTTTGAATGATAGTTTTGCTGGGTAGAGTACCCTGGGGTTGAATTTACTTTCATTCAATGCCCAGAAGATCTCTCCCCAAGCTATTCTTGCTTTTAATGTTTCTGTTGAGAAGTCTGCTGTGATTTTGATGGGTTTACCTTTGTATGGTATTTGGTTTTTCTCTCTTACAGCCTTCAATATTCTTTCCCTGATTTCTGAACTTGTTGTTTTAATGATGATATGCCGTGGGGTTTTTGATCTGGTCTGTTTGGTGTCCTGGAGGCCTGTTTTACCTGTATGGGAATAGCCTTCTCTAGATTTGGGAAATTTTCTGTTATTATTTTGTTGAATATGTTACGCATTCCCTTTGCTTGCACCTCTTCTCCTTCTTCAATGCCCATGCATCTCAGGTTTGGTGTTTTGATGGAGTCAGTGAGTTCTTGCATTTTCTTTTCACAGGTCTTGTATTGTTTAACTAATAGTTCTTCAGTTTTTCCTTTAATTACCATTTTATCTTTGAGTTCTGAGATCTGTCTTCTGTTTGTTCTATTCTGCTGTATTGGCCTCCCGTTTTGTTTTGCAGTTCTGTTTCATTCTTTTTTCTGAGGTTTTCCATATCCTGGCTGGTTTCCTCTTTAATGTTGTCTATTTTTGTCCTGAGTTCATTTATCCATTTATTCATCGTGTTCTCTCTTTCACTTTGGTGTTTATACAGTGCTTCTATGGTTTCCTTTATTTCTTCTTTTGCTTTTTCAAATTCTCTATTTTTGTTGTCTTGGAATTTCTTGAGTGTCTCCTGTACATTTTGGTTGACCATATCCAGTATCATCTCTATAAAACTCTCATTGAGTACCTGTAGTATTTCTTCTTTTAAATTATTCCTGTGGGCTTCATTGTGTTCTTTGGCACAGTTTATCTTCATTTTGTTGGAGTCTGGATCTGAGTATCTGCTCTCTTCATTTTCCTCTGGTTCCTGTACTAATTTTTTGCTGTGGGGAAATTGGTTTCCCTGTTTTTATTGTCTTCCCCTCACTGCCCTTGGTTTTGTTATTGTCTCTGTACTGTGTGCAATGAAGTATTTTCCAGCTTGTAATAATAGCACTGGTGATATTTAGAATGGAAGGGTGAGAGGAGATGGAAAACAAAGAAGTTAAAGGAAAAGGGAAAAACAAATAAACAAGTAGAAAAAAGAAAACAAAGAAACAAACAAAAAATTTCAAACATATAAAGAGGGAGAGATAGTGTACTAATCAACTGTAAGCTGAACAGGCATTACAGAGACAGAGAGAGGATTGAAAATAAAAAATAAAATAAAAATAAAAATAAGAAATAAATAAGTGAAAATAAATAAATTAATTAATTAAAAACTGTAAAAAAAATCTCCAAGTTCAAATGCAATAAAGTTTCAGTCATAATAATTTTGGTGTTAGTCCCTCAGCCTCCAATCCTGCAGATGGTGCCTCAGAATTAGTTCTGTGGTTGTCTCATCAAAGGGGAAAAAACTAGAAAGAATAAAATAAAACAAAACAGCACAAAACAAAACAAAACAAAAACCCACAAAGAGTCCCAAGCTCAAGTGCAATACAGTTTCAGTAAGTCTTTCAGCATGCAAGTGTAGTTCAGTTGTTGTCTCATCAAAGGTAGGAAGAGAAAAAAAAAAGAGTCTAGAGACAGTTCTGTGAATGGCTATCTGCGGCTGTGGCTCACTTGCCCACTGCTGTCAGCCTGCTGTTGCTGGAGGCTTTTTCATGCAGATGTCAGGAGTGAGCTTAACACTCACCTGGCCCTGCAGGCTTTGTTTACTGAGAGTTCTCCTGTGTGTGAGCCGCTGCTACAAGCTTTCCCCTTTCCAGGCACACTGGGGGAGGTGACACTGCACCCGCTTTCTCAGGCCTGCATGTTTATTTACAGCTCACATAGGAAGTGGTCTTACCCCCCTTCTGTGGAATTTTCCTCCCTCTGCCACTTTTACAAGCTTTCCTGCTCCTGGTTGCTGGGTGTGTGCTGCTGCTCCTGCCTTCTCTGGCCTGGCTTGTTTATTTACAGTTTGTGAGGGATTCACCTCCCCCATCTTCGGTGCTCAGGGTGCCCCACCCTCTTTGCTACGTGTCTTTTTTGTTGTTATTGCTTATTATTCAGTTTCTTTTTTTTCCCTGGGTGGGGATCAGTCTGTCCAGGGGGCTTCGCTGAGCTGGCCCAGGGTTGTCTGTGGGAGTACCGCATACCACTTAACTCACTTTGTGGTCTGCGTTTTCCTAAGCCATCTGGGTGCTGGTGTCTTGCGGAGGTGCGGGAGCCCTCCTGGTTTCTCCATTTAACGTGAAGTGGAGATGCTCTGCTCAGACTGGAGGTGTGGAGGAGTCAAAGTTTTGCCTCTTCTCGGTGGTTTTTCCTGTAAGGTGTGTCTCCAGTGTCTCTCCCAGATTTTACTTTAGGAGGCACACTTTCTGCTCCCTCCCTCTAGCTGCCATCTTGGAATTCCCTGTCTCTATGCCATGTTTTTTAATACTTCAACCTTTATTTCATAGGTCCACAAAACAGGTAAACTGGGGAGCTGGACACTCAGATTTGCTGGGGTATCTTAAAATTTAGTCCTCTGAATCAGATTTAGAAACACACTTGCCCACATGCTCATGCCTGAGAGACTATAGACAGGCTCCTCCTTCTAGGATAAATCTGCTTCTTCTGATCTCTAATCTGTCAAAACCTATGGACTCCTCAAAACAAAACTTTTTCCTAATAATGATGAATAGTTGATTTTTGTAGCCTCTGAAGTATTCTTATCCTGGCCTACCCTATCTCATTTGCAATTTTGTCACTATGCTAGATTCCCCAGGAAGGGGCCTCATCTCTCATCAGATAGACTCAGTCATCATTTTCTCCAGGCATCCCCTCTCTGGGCTCTCCAATGCATCTCTTAACCCAAACTTTATAAAAAAAATGTGAAACCTTCTAGAATTCTGTTTAAACCCTAGAATTGCTCTGCAGTACCTAAATGATGGTGTTCAACTTCCTTACAGTGGGATAGCGAACTACCCATGACCCCACGCTTGTCAATTTGCTTAGTGTTATTTCCTATGCTATTCCTTGACATATATTCTGAGTCATGGACAATTATTTACCATTTCACAATGCATTTGACTATGTACATTTTGGAATCTTTCTGAAATACCCAACTAATTATTCTTACCAGATCATTTAAGATTCACTTATTTTTATCTCTTCCTCTGTCCCTCTCCCTCTGTCCTTCTTTCCTTCTTTCCCTATTCTATTCTTCCTTCCTCCCTTAGATCTTATTAAACATTTTCTCTCCCACAGATACACTCAAAGGGTAGGGAAAAACATATGCATCTTTATATTCCTGCTTGTTCCAGATACATTTAAGCATATATTCCTGTGTGATGTCAGATTCATAGTCATAAAGTTTCTGTTTTTTTTCTACTTCTCTAGGAGCTGTGCTTGTAATGCCATCATATAGCACAGTACCAGCACACTAGAAGTATAAGTTTTAATATTTATCTTTCAAAGCCATTCTCTCTGGTAGCATAAAGCTGCAATGTACAGCATATTCAATACATACTAGCTGGATGCCACATGCATTGTAAGGACAGTTATCTAATGGAACATGGGTCAAACAACAAACCCTGAGCCCCATTTTTGTCCTGACAGTGGTTGCTTAGTCAGCTCACACTGGGTTTCCCTGATTCATATTTGTCTCAGAAGGAAAGTAAAGAGATTGTTTCAGGAACATTTCAAGAGTTTCTTCCTTATGTCCACTGATGTGATACTGAGTTTGGAAATATGTTACACACAACAAAGAAAGTTTAATCATTATTCAGCCCTATTGTCTCTAGTCAGCCTAAAATAAAATATTCTGAACTTTATGTCTGGTGCCAGTGGACCAACCTTATCCTCATTCCATTCACTCACAAATGTTTGCTCTTAAAAGAAAAAAAAAACACAAATAATCCATAAGGAAACATATTTTATTGCTTAACTTAGCCTTTTTCTAATTTAAAATTAAAATGTAAACATAGAGATGAAGAAACAAAACCTTTTCAAAAGCATATCTATATGAGGTTATAAATGATTGATAGGGAGATTTCCTTCAATCAATGTTTCTAGTTTCAATGAGTGGAAAATTTAAGGTAAGCACAAATAACAACCCCCAGACATGGGGTTGGGTTGAGAACCTGAGTTCTCTCACTTTGTGATTCTTATATTCCTTCAATATTGTGGTACTTGTTAGAGATGTAGGTAGGTAAATATAGATAGATAGATGATAGATAGATAGATATGTAGATAGAGATACAGCTATATAAAAGACTTGATTTTGCTTTGCACTCTCCTAAGAGAAATAGAGAAACTTGAAAGTCTGAATGAAGACAACACTTACACAAACAACACTTGTTGACTAGCCTGTTCACTTTCTGATGATCTTCAAACTTCTGTGAGATAAGTGTGACATCCAATCCTTGTCATTATTCTTAGAAATCATTTGTATCATACATGCAGCATAAGTTATTTATTTTCTTTCCTTTTTCTATGGAAAAAATTGTTTCTATATCAAAATAGAATTCTCATTTTCAATGTTATAATTTTAAATTTTCTTTTGAACACATACTAGTGGACTAGTGCCTCCTATAGACACTAAATGTTGGAGTTACATAGAAAAACCAGTGATCTTTTTGTAGTACAATAATAGTAGTTAAATTTCAACTAAATAATAATGTAATCTTTTTACAATATGACAAAGTGTCTTCCATACTGGGAAGACAATGAAATTCTTCCTTATCTTTCTAAATTTGTTTGAGAACTCCAGAGAGTTCTAAAGAAGTTAACTTGGTATTTTGGTCATGCTTCACCATTAATAAGTGAAAGGATTTGAGCATATTATGTGTGAGATTTTAATATTCTACATTTAACAACTAAATGTGACTTTGATTGAACCTAAATACTCATGGGAATGTTCAATATTAGGCTGAGGGAAGCTGTGGAGATCCATCTTGACGTGACCCAGCCATCTTGTTTATAACTACAATTTTGCCTGCCTGGTGACTGGCATGCATCCCAAACCCTACAGGACAAACAAGTCACTAAGTCAGGCAGCCAGGCATTGTGTGTTGGTCACTGACATACAAACTGTCTCTTAAATGGCATTAGACAGGTTAATATTTTTTGAGAAAGACCAGGTAAATCCAGGCTGGCCATGGTGAACATTTGTCTAGTATGGTATAAGCTCCTTCTTCCTCCTTGAGGTGTTGGGATCACCCATCTTGGCCCTTCCCAAAAGACTCTTCTGTGTGAAAGTCCTCAGTAAATCATACTATTTGCAATCCTGGTTCTATTTGTCTCCCTTTTTTTCCCTTGGTCTCAGCACCTTCCACCTGGGAAGGTAGCTGGTTCTCATATACCTGGACCATTCTTTTCTAAATGAAAAGTAAAGAGATAAAGACACTAACTGTAGTCAGGAGATAAAATGATAGCTGGATGGGGCTGGAGATGTGGCTGAGTGGTAGGGCACTTGACTAATTGTGTGAGAAGTCCTGGGTTCAGTCCCTTGCATTGAAGGAAAAGAAAAGCTAGACACATGGATTTACTAAATTCAGAAGGCATTTTTCTCAGGTTACTTTCATCTATGCATCTTTTCTTTCTTCTGAGAGCCACCTAGTGAAGCAGAAGTCTGTTACACATGACAGATAGAGATATTCTAAGCCAGAACTAATAATCACCTGCCTGCCATCCTCAGCTTGCAAATGAGCCTTGAGAATACCACTTATATTTTGCTACTCAGAGAACAATGGAAAATCAAATCTTATGCTCTCAAGAATTCTGAAAGGCTGGGTATGTAATCCCAGATATTTGTAAGATAAAGATTGAAAGAAGCACAGATTGAGGCCAGCCTGGGCAACAAGTTGGTAAGACCCCATTTCTGCTAAGAAGCTGGGCATGATAATGAATGCCTATAATCTAATCTATGTGGGAGGCTTAGGTAGGAAGATCACAGTGCAAGGCTGAACCAGGGCAAAAGCTTGAGACTTTATCAGAAAAGTAACTAAAATGAAAATGGGCTAAAGGGCTGGGGGCATAGGTCAAGTGGCAGAGTGCTTACCTATCAAACACAAGATTCTGAGTACAAAAGCACGGTACTGAAAAAAAAAAGAATTCTTAGATGGTGTGTGAGCTGGCTCACTCCTGTAATCTCAGCACTTGAGAGGCAGAGGCAGGAGAATCATGAGCTCCAGGTCAGCTTGGGCTTCAGAGAGATCTCAACCTGTCTCAAAAAAACAAACAAAGAATTCTAAGATGGATATAACTTAGAATTTAATGGAGAAAAATACAACATTAACACTTCTAATCTATTTCCTTTTTCCCCTCAAAACATGTTGTTTGTGCTATCAAAAATAATTTTTATGCTGCACATCATCCTGGTGGGACCACAGTGGAAGTTCTAATATTATCCATGGCTCTGAGAATTGAGAATGACAGGGAATTTTAGAAGTTTTTGGTATTCAGAAATCCCCTTTTAGACATTGTTCATCATTATTGTATCATAATATTGCATTGTTTCTTTCAAACAAAAACTTTCAAAGAGCATAAATTCTTCTGGCTTTTCTAAGTAGCTGAATCATAGCACTACAAATTTCAGTATCCTAACAGGTAAAGCAGAACTAATATGTCAATTAGACACAAAAAGCTCAGAGGATAGGTCCATCCACAGAAGGGTAGAAGTGTGCTCATTATCTGCTGTCAATCAAAGTCCAGATAATTTCAATATGCTGAGACTACAGTGCTCTGGTGTTACCCTGCTTTTAGGATTTAGGTCATTCTCTTCTTTTCTCTCGTAAATACCATCCTGGTTACAAGATAACTGAGCAAGAACAGGGCTAGGCACAGATATCAGCAAGGAAAGAAAGAATTGGAAAGGGAGAATATAGCTTGGATTATCCATAAAACTAGAAGTCACCATGTTGTAATTGAGGACACAGTAGAACACAGAAAAGGAGGAGGGTGGGGCAAATGGCAAGGCCTTGGTGGTGGCCCTGGTGTCACTCACCAAGAAGAACCAAATGTGCTCCATTGTTTACATCTGTTCTGCAGCATGCCTGAGTACTGACTACCACAGCTTTGCAGCCCCCAGTGTTCCAGGAAGGCCTGTGCTATCAGGACCTTAAAAGGCTTATAAGACCTCTTATTGTCTCAGTGCAGGGACCAGTGCACTGGTCCCTTGAGCCTCACTGCACTGGCAGCAGCCAAAACCTCCCTCAGGAAGCTGCAGATCAAATCTGGAATCAAATACTTGTTCTGGAAGCACTAGAGTCTACACATCCCAAGCCCTATTGCTAATCCTAAGTGTTTTAGAGTCCTAGAATGTTCATTTGTATGTCAGCCATGGTTTCTAGGTTTCAGATGGTTGGGCACCTTGAGTACTGACAGATTCATTGGAAAAGACCACATTGTAAGTGATGAAATTGCCTTTCGGATATAGAAATTAGGAAGCAAGAGTAAATTTTCAGAGTTTTATTTTGCTCCTCATTAATGATGTATGCTGAAGCCACGTTGCACTGCGTAAAATGTGTTGAAGAAATTTAAACAATTTTGACTCAAAAGTTCCCACTTGCATAGTGGGAACACACATAAATGATAAATGCAAAAAACAGGAAGATCCTGAGCCTGAGACAAGCATGGTAGTACATATCTATAATCTCAGCTATTCTGGAGGTAAAGGCAGGAAGATCAAGATTTTGAGGCCATACCCAGCATAGCTAGAGACCCTATCTCAAAAACAAAATAAAAATAAAATGGCTGGGTACATGGATCAAGTGGAAGAGCACTTGCTTTAGGCAAGCATGAGGTTATGGGTTCAATTCCCTGTACCAGAAAACAAAATCCTCACAATAATAACAAAAAAAAAAATCCCCAAAACAGGAGAATATAAGAAAAACCCTGAAATGATATCTTTGTAGCATAACTTAATAATTCCAGGGGCAAAGCACAACTCACTATTCTAGGTCTGTTGCCAATCCACTCATTAAAAGATATACTGTGCCCATTCTTGTGGGAGAAAGCAGAGGTAAATATCCAAACATAATTTTGCATTATTAGTACAACATTTATCATTGACTAAATTGTAAATGTACTCTAACGAATAAAATTTCAACATTTTATAGTAAAATCCTTACCTTGAGTTTGGGTATCAGGTAAAAACTTTCAAAGGGTGTTGGCCAAAAATTACCTTCATGGGGACGGTAGGAGATACATTTCTTTACAAACTTTTTTTTGTACCTTTTAAGATTCTTTTCATGTATCAGTAATAGAATCATAAACCAGAAGTTTGTGTTTAAAAATATTTTTAAAAATATTTTTACTAAAGAAAATGTCTTCCTTTAATTTCTCATTCTCTTCCCTATTTTATAGCTAGTAAATTCTCTAAGTTAATTTAACTCAAAGACTCATAACCACAGGCCAAGTATTGAAACTTTTTAACCAAGAAGGAACCCATTGAATTTACATGATAAATTTCCATACAGTCTATTTACCATTTCAGGTACTCTAGAATTCTTTGCCCCGGGTTCTGAAACCAACCTTGAAGTAGAAATTAGGAAGTACTGAATTGACTACAGGTCATTTGCAAACACTGACCTGCAGTTTAAGCTGAGCAGCATCTGGGATCCTACACCTCCAGTACTGAGCTTGGAAAGGGGCTACAGTCTCAGCCCAACACATGCAAACACTCAAACTGCCAACTCCACAACATCAAAGGAGAGTGAGAGACAAGGCAGAAGACCTGAAGTAACAGAGAGCCTAAATAATGCTTGAAAGGAAGAACTGTGTGTTTTAGAACAAGATGTTTTCTTTTAAATGATAACAAGTGTTGCTTCTAGGGAAGCAAGGTATTTGAAAATCTTAACAATGGCCACCTTTTCCTAAAACTGCATGATCTTGGGTATTGGTAAGAATAGTTTCGGAGGAGCTAAATAGGATCAAGACCCTTATTCATTCTGATGTGAAGGTTAAGCTGTTAGAAGGGCCGTCAGGTTTAAGTGGCCCAAAGTAGAATCATGACTGCACATTTCTTTCAAACAGAAACTCACTCCAAAATACTTTTTTTGTAACAGGTGTCCCGCAGTCAGTACCCAAGCTTCATCTTAAGGTAGGTATGTAAGGGTGACTGAGGGAAATACAGGTTTTGGCCCTGGAACTCCAATGAGTCCATTGCACACCCCAGATACTTCAGCATCAGTCATCGTGAGGCAGGGGTGTGAGTGTGTGTGTGTGTGTGTGTGTGTGTGTGTGTGTGTGTGTGTGTGGAGAGTGGGCCCAGAGGGAAAGCTGGATCACAAAGGAGCTATATTAGGTAGTTGCAAGTGACTTTTCCCTGGACAGTGTTCTATACTCTAGGACTGTGATATTTTCCATAACCATGAGGAAATGCATGGCATTTTGCCTCATTTGAGAGAGGAGCACAAACAGAAGAATGCAGATTTTCAGTTAATTCCAGACCTTAGTGTGGGTGGTAAGTCCTGTGTGGTGGGACATTCAGAAACTTCAGATGGTGTTGACAGTTGTAGTTATAACACTCAAGGTCCAGCATTCTGGTCATGAGGATGGGTGCAAAGCATTAGACTAACTGCTGCTGTTGACTGACTTTCCCATTTTTTAATAAGGTCACAAAATAGTTTTGAGAAAGGAGGAATGAACCACATATAACCTCAACCCCAGGGGCTCAGAAGCATTTCATTTCGAATACTAAATGAAATGGCAACCTCATTTTTTGTCTTATTTTGGTGAGGTGCCACATATTTGTCACACATATGAGCCAAAGCATATGACTTCTAGGTATCAAAGTTAAGCTACTTAGAGTAATTGGCCTAAGATTTAATTTGTCTATGAGTCAAACAAAAGAAACTTCCTGAACATGTGTTCCAAATTCAGAGGAGAGAGCAAAGGAAGGCAGGAGAGCACAGAAAAAGTGATCTGTGTGTCACGAAAGGCCACTCAGCTCCCACTTGGTTCTTGAAGTGTGTACCGTGGTTGGTGTCAGTCACTATATAGGACATTCCACTGCACTGCTAGAGATTCAACAGGGAGATGCTGGCTGACAGTCACAGTTGTTCCCATGTAACCAGCTGTGTAAGTGAGTCCTCTTCTTCAGTCGGGACCAGCCTTCCTGTCAACTGAGCTTTGTGCTTGGAATGAGCATCCCAGAGGAACAGAAGCAGAGCCAACTGTCTCCTCTGAAACTCCTGAACTATAGGAAAGGACTGCTGTGTTATACCAGTGAGTTTGAGGTAATTTGTCACAAACAGTAAGCATTGGAATCCTTCACTCATCAAATTAGCAAAGGGTAAAAAAAAATGATGTTTAAAATCTATTGGGGTGAACCTTGCAATGGATTCCTGTTGCCTTAGAACCCTCCTATGTGTGCTTAACGTGCTCATAGAGAGAAGCAGGCTTGGTCCCACACTGCTTCTGCTTTACCTAGAGATAAGAGCACCTCTCCTACCTAGCAGACTGGGCTATTGCTCTCCTACCACTTCTGTTAAAGGAACACTTCAGAATTTACACTAATGCTTAAAGTGAACCCCCCTTGCCAATTCAAGTGCCTTATACAGTCACTAGCTGTGTACTTGCTGTCTCTCTTCCTGACTCTTCATTTCTGCCCAGAAAACTGCTCTTCTAACTTGCTGTGTCTTCTTTGCCCAGGATCTGTAAGTAAAAACTCCTTGACTTTCTTTCTTACTGTAGGAATGTATTAAATGTGCCCCCTCATCTGAAGAACCAGGGTTACCCCAAGCTAGTTTTTTTTTCCCAGGACTTGGGGGAAACACAAGGTACTAGTGAATGAGCAATGGTCAAGCAGGCATAATCTCAACACAGGTCAGAAAGACCCTGAATAGCCTTTGTCAGTTTCCCTCCTAAGGATGCTTGTTTGCTGGTGAAACAATTAATAATTAATCTGTCTGTAAATGAAAGTATATGGCACACTGTGAATACCCATATTCTAACTTCCTACTGGGGCAAGCCTGCTAGCCACTCTGATATGGGAACCCAAATGTAGCTGAAGGTTGTCAAAACATTCATTGATTCAGCTCTGTTTGAAAATAACTATAATATAATAAGGGTTTTAAAATATCCACTTGTTTTGGTTCTGTGGTACTCTCCTAAAGACCTGATCAGATATGTAGATAAATAATTAATGTGCAAAATATGAATATCTGCATTATTTCTAATAACTTATAGTTGTATATAAATTAATGACAAAGAACTAAATAATTTCACTTGATGAAATCATGATTTAGAAATTAATTTATACTATGTAAGTATTTTTAATAATGCAAGTATAAGTGAGAGTCCAGACATGAAACAGTACTATTCTCAGTATTCAAATATATTGAGGAAGAGGGACATGTACACAGGGTTAGGATACGGGGGAGAGGCCTATGAGAGGGGCCACCTAGCAGAAACAGGGACCTGTAAAGAAGATACCATCTAGAAAAACAGAGAAGGAAGGTGCCCTTCTGTTCCCTCCAATCACACCTGACTAGAATTTGCAGACCTGGTTGAGGAACACAACATGTAAAGTGAGCCCTTAGGAGGACAAAGCAGGGGTTCAGGGGAAGACTAGATCAAAAGACAAAAAGCCTAAGAAGAGCAAAAAATACAGTGATCACTGGATGTAAATGCCACAATGCATACACCAAAAACCATTCTCACACAGACCAGTATGAGGATTAATCCCTTGATTTTAAGTGATGGAGTTATTCGAAAGTGGTTTAACTCTAAAGGAAATGTAACTCTTTACAAGTTTAACTTCAAAAATATTCTGGTAATAAAGTAAGATTTCAAAAGAAATTGCTTTTTTCTCTTTTATTTATTTTTTATTTTATGTTATTTTACTTTATATTTATTTGACAGTACTAGGGTTTGAATCAGGGCCTCCTGCTTGTGCTAGGCAGGCACTTTACCACTTGAGTCACGCTTCCAGCCCTAGGCCATTTGTGTTTTAATCAACTCTGTAGACAGAAAAAAGTACCAATTTTTTCTCTTTTGTTGTTTTATAGCAACTGCTTTAATTAACATACCTTCTTGGCTACTTAATTTTAAGTGAAAAAACATGCAGATCTACCAGTTGTTTTGATATTCATGTTCACATTACAATGTACTGATTATAGTTTCTTTCCTTCCTCTCTCTCTCTGTCTTTTTCTGTCTCTGCTTCTCTTTCTCAGTCTCTTTTTCTCTCTCTCTCTCCTTCTTTGCTGTTCTGGGATTGAACCCAGGGCCTCCCACGTGCTAGGCAAGCACTCTATCACTATACACTCAGTCCATTTATTGAAATTTGGTTTTAAGACACAGTTTCTCTGATTAACTTTGTTAGACTGATCTTGAACTTGTATTTCTACCTCCTTAGTAGCTGGGAATGCAGGCATGAGGCATAAGCCACCATGCCCAGTTTATAGTTTCTGATATTTCAATTTTCTTTGGTGACTATTTTATTATTTTGGAAAATATAGTGGGATTACACAACAACCTAAAATGATCAGAATTAGCAGAGAAAAGGTAGCTGTGCATGTGAGAAGCTCATAATCTCACATGCCATGGGTATAAAATAACATGATGTGAAATGAAATCTTCATCACCACATTCCCCGTGGACTTGTAAGGTCATAGGACTGCTTCTGTGAGCATCATTTTCCCCATATACCTGAATATAACCACCCAAGAACAAGTCCTACAGACAGCACCCAATGCATGAACTTTTAGTGGCTACTATTTCAGGAACACAGTTACTAAGAATTCAGAGTCCAAACTGGGAAAGAAAGGGGTATGTGGTTAGAAGCCATCTCAAATAATTTGGGGAGTAAGTTAAGAGTTACACAGAAGTATACACACAAAATATTGGGGTGGGCAATATGAGGTCGTGGGTCACACCCCTGAGACCTTGAAGCAACCAGCTCCTCCCTGGAGATTCTTGGCTGGGCTGCACCTGCTGCAGCAGATCTCTTGACCAGTCCCTGCCATGTGGGTGCAAACAGAGGTCAATTCCTCTTCTCCAGTGAGGATCCCCTCGGTGGCAGTATCCACACTTCCCAGGGGGCAGATGACTCCTTCACTCCAGTCCCTGGTGTCCTGTAGCCTGAGAAGGCAGGAGACATTCTGGCCTCAAAGAGAAGCAAGTGAATGGCAGAAATCTAGCTCCAGCTCTTCCGTGGATCAAGCCAGGGGCAGACTTTGCCTAAGCCCAGAGCTTGGTTTATCTCATCCCATTTTCCTCTTTTGCTCTCAGGTTTTTCATCAAGAGCACACAAATATCCAAATGAGATCCAAGTACCCATTTCATCCTTTGATTCTCAGATAAGTGGCATAGATACTATTAAAGGAGGGTTTTATTCTTAGCTGAAAATTTGGTCATAATATAAGAACATCATTCTTCTCCTGAGCAGGGATGTTACAATCACTTTACATTTACCCTCTGCCTCAACAATCCAGCTATTCCTGGGTTCTCATCTTGTCCTACTAGACTGAAGTGGGCCAACTTTTTTCTTCCTCTTGAAGCCTAGGGCAGGGCTTTTGTAAATTTGGCATCATAGCTTCTTTCTTTGCTTCTTTTATTGTTGTACTGAGTGTTGAATACATTGTGGCATTTATAAAAGTTCTTACAACATATTAAATGTATCATACTTGAATTCACCACCTCCACTATTCTCCTTTATCATCCCTGTGAGCTTCTGTGATGGTCCTCTATTGCTACATGACAAATGAGCACATATACAGTGGCTTGAAACTCTAAAACTAATTATATTACAGTTTCTATGTCTCAGAAATCTGGACACAACTTACCTGGTGCTTTGTTCAATGTCTCACAAGACTTCAATCAAAGTTTCTATAAGAAAAAGGGTCTTATTTAGAGGCATGGTTGAGAAGAATCCTCTCACAGCAACATACAGGTTGTTGGAAGAACTCATTTCATTGTTACAGGAGGAATTCTGTTAGAGGCTGAAGGCTACCCTCGTCTCCTAGGGACTGCCCTCCAATTTCAGTGGGGGCTGCTATTCCTGAAGACCATACTCCACTCTTAAGACCACCTTCTACTCCTAGGACCACCCTCTTTTCCCAGCATCACTCTCTATTCTTAGAGACTATTCTCCACTCCTGGATGTTGTCTACTGTTAGAGACAGAACCCCATCCCTTCAGGCTCATCCTGCATTCTTACAGACTATCATCCATTCCTAAAGACTGCCCTGCACTCAAAGAGTCACCTTCCAATCCTAGAGGCCATGTTCCACTTCTGGATACGCCCATTCATTCTTAGAGGATATTTTCCATATCTAAACATTGTCTTCTATTACTTAAAGCCACCCTCCATTCCTAAAGATGAACCTCTTCTCCTAGAAAATGTCCTCCACAATCAGACACCACCCACCACTCCTGTTGGCCCTCCTCTCTTCTCCTAGAGATTGCCCTCCTTTTCTTGTCACATGGCCTACCACAGCACAGTTCCTTTGTCATGCCAGCCATTAAAATCTATAATGAGATTGTGTTAACAAGATGCAATCTTACATAATATTCCATAATCATGAGTGGCATCTTTTGCCATGTTCTATTGATAAAAAATGGGCACTCAAAGAGTAGATCATGCCTATGTGTGAATGTGGGGGGTGTGGGTTGTTGAGCACTACCTGAAGGTCTGTCTACAGTAGATTCAAGGTGAGACCAAAGGCCCTGCATCTGACACAATCATTTGAGTAACAAGAGAGGGAAAGTGCTCAAAGCAGGTAGTACTGAAGAATATAGCAATAGGATAATAATAATGCCATGATGCCAACAAATGTCCTTCAGAATCAAATTAACTGGGGAGTAGTTTCCAAGATGCTAGGAAAAGTACTCTGAAATAAAATAAACTAAGACATATGACGTAACCACTCATATGTTAACTTAACCAAAAAAATTAAGTTAACTTACCCATAAAAAAAGAGGCCCACTTACAAAATCCATCATTTCTCTTCATATGCAGACATATTCCAAAGTTGATTCTCAGTTATGTTTGCATCTTTGATGGTAATTGATTTATTATACTGTATTTTACATGCTTTTGTGAAAAAAAAGAAAATTAACTATCTCATTAATCTCAACTTTATGTTTTATTTTTAAAAATTTTAAGGACTTTATTTCTTAGGACAACCGCAAGTACAAGAAAAGTTGCCAGGAAGATGCAGATAGTTCCCATTTCCATAGATCTCTTACCCCACACTTGCATAGCCTCCCTGATCATCTACATCCCTTGCCAGAGTGGTACACTTGCACCACCAGATAACTAGCCTACATTAATGAACCACATCCAGAAGAGTTTACAGTTTCCATTTAGGTTCACTCTTCTTTTTCCATATTCCACAGGTTTGGACAAAATATAACACACAATGATATTTAGGAACTGAGGTTAACGCTTTAGCCTACAAGCTCTGGGATGAATCCTCAGCACCTCTGTACCCTGAAAATAGATTGAAATGCTGCATGGCTGTTTCTCACAGCTTGTATGTCTGGTAGAGTAAATCTCCTTTCCCTGTCATGTACCATAATCAGACTCTTTATTTGGTACATTGGAGCAAGTGGTCATACCTGACATGATAGAATTCTTAGAGTTTAGCATCTGTCATATCACTCCAGTTATCCTGCAATCCCAGCATGCAGGATGCTGACATGGGAGCATTGAAAGTGCAAGGCCAGCCTGGGCTTTACAGGGAGACCATGCCTCAAAAAAAAAAAAAAAAAAAGGAACAAACACAAAAAGATCAGTAATAGATATAATTTCAAAGATATTATTAAAAAGACAAAAAATGAGGACTTTAGAAGCAAATAATGGTGCAAGAAAGAATATGGAACTCACCTCAGTGTGTACCTGAAATACTACTGCACAAAACATTGTATTTAAAAGTCAAAACCTTATCAGAGAGGATTAAAAAGGGAGGACTGATAATGTGATAATTCAAAATGGAAACACTTTAAATATAAAACCACAAATTTGTGCTCTGACAGCACCCCCTCCCGCCAAGATCCTGAGTCTAAACTCCCTGAGTGGAAACCTCCAAAATCTATTCAGGAGAGGGTCAACATTGATTATCACTCAGGCCAGCCTATCAACACTAAGAAAGGACAGGACCCAGATTAGAAATCCATGCCCAGTGCACTCATTGAACTCAGAGGTAACCCACTTCTCTCCATAACAAGGAAGAAATATGGACTAAAAAAATTTTATTACTTGTCTCTATTTCCATCCTGTTGAAATTTAAATTTGGTTAGCCTTCTCTAGTTCTACCTGCTTTTTTCTCCCCAATTTTTTCTCTTTTCTTTTCTTTCTTCCTTTCTCCCCTTATTTTCCTTTCTTCCACCTTCTTTTTCTCCCACTGTCTCTGCCTACTCTCCACTAACCACTTTCCAAGTAGTCTATTATACTAACTTTACACAATACTCCCATGGTTCCTATGCTCCTGCAATCCCTGATCATACCACCCATCCCTACAATGACTGACTACACCTTTAAACACATTAGGGTCTGATTATATAGTAGCTTCCACACCTCATACATATTTTCATCCTCGCTTCGTCCCGCACACACTGACTTGATCCCCTTCATTTAAAAAATCTAAGTATCAATCTCTACACAAAAAACTGTTATCTCCCCAATACCTGCTGTTTATAGATAATACTTCTAAGGGTTTTATATATTATGTAAATAATTGCTTTGGCATTTTGTCTGTAAATTTGTTATTGCTATGTCTTACATCCATGTCAGTGAATAGAAACGTTACAACAACCTAAGGAACAACTAAGTTAGGCAGACCATAGGAATTAAGTCAAAGGAAAGATAACATTTGATTAAAACCCCCAGCCAACTAATAAACAACACATGACCAAATCTCAAAATAGAAATATGAGAAATAAAAGAAGGCAGAGGCAGAAGGGTGAATGTGGTGAAAATATTAAGTACTCATGTATGCAAGTGGAAAAATGAGACCTGTTGAAACTATTCCGTGAATGGTGGGATGGGGTATAAAGAAGAATGATGGAGGGGGTGAATTCAACTATGATGCAGTGTAAGAAATTTTGTAAATGTCATGATGTATCCCCCTGTAGCAATAATATGATAATAAAAAATAACATTTGGACTTTTTAACACACCTGTACTCTCTAACTGGTATAATAGGTACTGAAAAATATTTGTAAGAACACAGGAGGACTGAGCAATGTGATGAAAAAATTTGTCATAGTTGCAGGAAATGAATGAAAACACATTTATTTCAAATACAATTGGACAGTTCATGTGCTCAACTAAAAACAAGTAACATGTTTCAGATGAAAACAAAATGACCTTTGATCAGAATGTCATCAAACTAGAAATTAACAAAAAGAAAACTAATGTCTAAATTTGATAAACAAGAAAACTAATTCTAAATAGACTATGAACAATAAAAAAGATCATAATAAAATCAGAGAACTTTTGAACTGAAGTAGAAAAGGATATAAATGAAAACATGGAGTACAATTAAAGCAAAGATTAGAGGAAGTTTATTGCTTTAAATACATAAATTGAAAAGAAAACAGATGGAAATTGATGACTTAAGTTTTATACCAAAAAAGCAAGAAAATAAAGAACAAAAAATTTTCAAAATATAGAAGAATTGGAAAATATAGTCATGAGACATAAATAAAAGATATATAAAAAAGTGAATAGAGAAAATACACAAAGGTTTATTTTCCAAATTTATTAATAGCATTCATAAATACTTCTTCCAATTCACAATTCAGACCTGGCACAGGGTCTAGGCAGAGGTGAATTTGGGGTAAGTTTACATTGGCTCAACTTTCTACATAGTCAGCATCAGAACACAGCCTGTGGTAAGCACCAGGAGGCCTGATAAACACTTCTTATTTAGACTTATCAAGATAAAAACAGCAAACACAAAGATTATAATTATCATGAATGAAATATGAGCATCACTACATAGCCTATAGACATGATCATAGTGAAAATATATTTGAATAATTTTTCATCAATGCAACTGATACTTTATATGTAAATTTAAAGTTCAAAAATTAAAATTTATGCCTAATAAGAAATTTAAACAATAAAAATTGAAATAGCGGGTAATGCCATTGAAGTTGCAATTTAAAAAGTTTATTTAATGGAAAGTTCAAAGACAAATATTTTCATTGGTGAATTCTGTCAAAATTGTGAGGAAGAAATAGAACTTAGCTTACATAAATTCTTTCGGAATGTAGAAGGGTCTGAGGTACAAATTCCCATTATATCATCAGCATAATTTGTATTTAAAAATCCACAAAGATTTTGAGAGAGCAAAAGGGAGAAAGAAGGAAAAGGAAAAGAGAATGAAGAGGAGGAGGAGGATGAATATGAAGAAAGGGAAAAGGGGAAGGAAGAGAGAGAAGAGAAGAGAAGAGAGAAGGAAGGAGAGAGGGAAAGAAGAAGGGGTAATTGGAAGGCTAGAAAGAAGGAAGGAGGGAAAGGGAGGAAAGGAAGGAAAGAGTGCAAGACAAAACTCTTCTAGGAACATGACTTTTTAAAGATAGCAAATTCCAAGAAAGCAATATGTAGAAAGGATTGCACATAGTGATCAAATGTTTAAGGAAGAAAAGCAAAGTTGATTGAACAAAGCTGATGGATTGAAAGTTAAATACTACTTAATGAAATTCAGTATGTTAATAAAAAAGGTAGCTCATGAGATCATCCCAATCATTGCAGAAAATCTTTTGCTACATATAATACATATCCATCACAAAAGTTTTAATAATCTATTAAATTAAAGGAATTTTCTTAATCTAAGTGAAAATACCATTTAGCATGTTGGTAACAGCCCTGCAGTAAACATGCATAATGGTTGCAGTAGAACCAGCAGACTTTATTTCTTATTAACAAGAGTGGGTAGATGTTAGATGTACAGAGTGGTTTGTTACTTTTCTGATATTCAGAGTGTAAGAAAGCATTTTGATCTGAATATTTCTCAAATGCCAGCCATTAGCCTGTCACTAAGGCAATTTAGCTCTATCTGAATCCATTTAATTTCTGTCTGAAAGCAAGCCTTCTTTTTAACAGGGAGAGCAGACATTGACACATGCTCTATTAAGAATCCTGTGATAATGGCCAGGTGTGAGAGTTGTGATGATTTGTTTGGAAGGAGGAATGTGAGCTTGTTAATGAAGGGTATTGTTAGCAATGTTTTCATCTGGTTAATATGATGTTATCCTTAATCCAAATCTAATATTATTCTCCATTTCCAATCTCCACATAAAGTGTCAGTATTAATTGTTTTCAGTCAATTTCCTCTGATAGTTTATAACGATGTTGACAGCAGTTTACTTTCACAGCCAGTAGTTCAATGCTTGACACAGATGAGACACTCAGTGCAGTTTGCTAATTAATTGCAACCCTGGTATTATTCTGAGTCACACTGAAGAGATCTCCTTTCAACTGTAGGAATCATCTCTATCAAACAACTCAAAGATGATAAAAAAATGTGTTACTCAAAGCATTTGATCTTGATTCCAAATCAGAGTACATTTAGAAAACTTGTTAAAGAGGAAATTCATCAAATATAAGGGGGTGATATAATGCCACACTTTATCTTCAGATTTGCCTGATGTACAATAGTGCTATCATCCCAGAGAGATGCATTTCAACACCTTACAGAATTTCAAAGTGTAGGGAAATAAAACCAGACATGGACTTTTAGCCTAGCAAAAGAAGAGAAAATCTGAGGTAAGAAAAGAGTGCTGTGTCTTCTTGGTTCCATACACAGCAGGCAGAGTGAAGGGGAATCTATGAGAGCATCTAAGAGTTAGAGAGGGCTTTAGTTGGTTCATCTTTGAGAGTTTGCATAGAATGGATACAAAGAAGAGATTTCCAACCCACCAAATGTTCAAAAAGCTCTGCTTATGGTGGAGCTAGGAGAGGACATTATGATAGGATCAATTATCCTGTTCTCATCAAGATAGTGGGGTGAAGAATCTGGGAAGGTTCTGCAGATGGGTTGCTTGCACAACAGAGCTGATTGGTATTACCTCACCTCCAGGCGACAGGGTCTACCCAGCTGTCAAGAAGAACTACAAGGTCACAGAAAAAAGCAGGAGTCTAATAATATGTTTGCCAAACTTTTTTATTTTCTTCCTGAAAACAGAAAAAGACTGCATTTCCTTGAACTTTCATATGTTGCAAATATGTATGACTTTAAAATATATGCATTCATTTGTCATTGTATATATTTAAAGTGTGACACATGGTTTGCACACATATATTTTTAAAGGTGAGCACTCTTGTTAGTAAATTAACCTATCTATAACCTTTCTTTTTTAATAGTAGGAGTACCTAAGGTCTATTAACAAGTGTCTATTATACAATGAAAAGATATCAATTATGGTTCTCAATGCTAAGTAGATGTCTAGAATGATTTGTCCTATAATTATTTATACTCTTTCTTATATCTCCTACCCTGGTGAGAGTTCTATATTTTGTTTTTGTGCATCTTATTTTACTTTTTGTTTAGATTCCATATATAAATGAGATCATGTAATATTTTTCTTTCTTTTTCTGGCTTATTCAACTTAACATAATGTCCTCTGGTTTCATTTATGTTGCTACAAATGGCAAGGTATCTTTCTTTTTTAAAGTGGAAGGACATTCAACCAAATATATGTCATAATTTCATTATTCATTCATGTGCAGATGGGTCCCTGGGCTACTGTGAATAACGATTCAATGAATATGGGAGTGCAGATGTTTTATGAACAGGTTCGAGTCATTGGAAGATAAGCAGAAATGATCCATCCCACTTTAACACTAGGCTCATAAAAAATTCCTCAGATGAACTTTGTCCTCTATTGCCTCATTAATAGCTTTGAAGGCCAACTGTTTCAGGTGGTGTCTTCGCAGATGCACCTGGGTCCTGGAATTGGGTTTATAGAGCAGGGGCCCTTAATGTCCACATGTGGTTCTCATCCATTCAGGTGAAACATGTGTGTGTGTGTGAGCACTTGTGTGTTAAGCCAGTGAGATTTGAAGTTGTGTATGATAGAACATAACATGGGTGACCAGCAAAAGGACAGATTTAAATGAACAGTTAGAAGCCAGAATAATGTTGTTCTACAGTTTATCTACAGTTGTTCTAAAGTTTATCACATGAGCTCTTCAGGATAGTGCTTAGCAGTATTCTTTTCTTGTCTTGCAAATATAATAAGTACACAATTATACCAAGAGTATGAATTATTCAGGAAATTTGAAAGAATTATTCAGGTGTACATGTAAGAAAAAAATGCTAATTTATGACAATTGAGTGTATTTTTCTTTGAAGCATTCTGGACTTTATTTAACTGTGTTGTCTGTGGCTTGCAGTAGCTCAGTCATAATGCAAATAAGGAGAATATCATTAGCATTGAAATTTGAGATAGCATTTTCCCTTTGAAGTGAAAGTAATGGTACGCATCACCTATTTTACAGTTCATATATTGAAACTCTACAGAATTTTAATAAACTGGCAACTTTTCAAAGGAAAAGTTGGTAACAAATAGAATTATAGGTGATTTACGTCTCCACAGTTTTTTCATCTTGCTGTAACAATAAAGTCTTTACAGTACACCACATTTTTGCTTTTATTTTTTGTTTTATTTTATGTCTTCAAAAATATTGCTTTAAAATATTGATGGGATGAAGAGACTGCTCCAATTACTGAAATATTAAAATATAAAAACATATTTAGGGGGCAAACACTTTTGAAAATATAGAATACATTTGAACCTTAACATTTTTTAATTTCTTGATTTGATCTCTACTAGTCATCTCTAAATGTTTGTAATGATAACACCTTTCATTTTCTGAACTCTATGGGTCAGCAGTAAGTATAAGAGATTCATATATGCAATAATTTAGGCACTAATGTTCAAGATCCAGGGATCTCAATCGCCTTTCTCAACAGTGAGTTGAGATAGAACTGGGATTTAAATTGACCTCTAGCTTCAAGACTCCTAACCACTGCTCAAAATTAGCTGTATAGGAATGTTGACTTCTTACACATCTATGTCATACACTTAGAAATTCACTTGAAATGTCTCAAAATGCTCTTAAGAGTTAACATTTGGTCCATACATTTTAAGTTACATGTTGGAATTGCAAAAATTCACTCATGTTAGAATTCAGTTGCATTAAGAAAATACAGGTTCTCTATTCTGGTATCAATAAGCAAAGGATGGAGAATGATAAGGAGAGGGAGAAAAGCTTATTTAATTACACAAATTCTATCTGGTAAACCTGTTGGAATAAAAATGACTCACAATTTATTTTAGGAGATTAAGTTTATTTTAAAATTTAAAAATCTCATTCTCTCCCTTCTACATATCTAAGGACAGCTGTCCAGTAGACAATGGTAGAAGGATTGGCCAGTAAATGACTCTAAATCCTCGGGGAGGCCTGGAGTTCTTGGGAGAAACAGTCTTTCTGCTCTCTCTTTAACTCTACCCCTTGTTCACTGGCTTTGCTGTTGGCTGGATTTGCTCTGGGTGAACCTGCCTGCTGTTGGTTCCTGCAGACTCCTGAGTCTCTACCTCAGCTTTCATCCAACCCAGTTTGATGTTGAGTAAGTCACTTCCTTCCTCTTCCTAGTGTGGGGAATTCAGTGCATACTTGGGGAAACTCATGGCTGGTCTAGAACAGCTCTCAGGTGTGCATCCTGTGTCTGGGATCCTCCCTGTGCATGGCTGAACTGGGGTCTTGATTCTCTGTAACATGCTGCAGGTTGTAGGTAAGGACACAGGCTTAAGACAATGGGTAAGTGTCCCTGTGATGATACTTTTATAGAAATAAAAGTGAACCAGTGCTCTAGAGATCACTGTGCACTTAATGGGTCCCTCACATATTGAAAATATTGTCTTCCTTCAGTTCTTGCATAGATCATAATATTTTATGATGAGAGAATCAGATTCTAAAGGGAAAGAATTCAGCATTGCTATACAATAATGGTATAATTCCTTATCACAATCCCTACTACATTAACATTAGATGCAAACTTTATTTATATTTTAAGGTTATTAGGTAAGTCCAGGGAATATGGCTTACATAGATATCATTCTTATTGTTTCTAAAACTGATTTTAGTTTGTCAGACCTGTCACACTACCTACCTACCTGACAGGACTCAAAGAAGAGATGGAGATGTCAGGCAGTATTAGTGACTCTAATTTTTTAATGTAATTTTTAACAGGAACTGTCTTTTCCACATCTGGCATCTGAACACTCTGGGTTCTTGGGTTTGTTTGTTATGCATCAGGACATCAAGGCTGAATCTTGCATGTTTTAAATTGCAGCACACACATTTTCTTTAAGAATGGCAGAACCTACCCTGCTTGGTATCAAAGCCCATCTTATGAAGCCAAACCCTGACCTCCAGGGTAGGTGTAAGTTTGAAAGAATGCATGCTCATTTTCGTGAGGAAGTAGATGTGGTCCTGTGTCACACAATATTCGAGGCTTCCACTGGCAGTAAGAATGGTCAGAACAGCTTGCTTTGTGGTGCTGAGGTGGGAAACTTATAACCCATAACTTTGTGCTTACTAACAGATTAGTCTGAATGAAAAAAAGCCATTAAGTTTGAGAATATTGAGAAATAAAGATTGATAGCCAGAAACAAGAATCGCTTAACAGATAACATGCAACAAAGCCACAGACTTTACATTTTTTATTCCCTGAAAAGAAAAATCATATCAAATGCTGGGAAAAATAGATGCTAACTGGAGAATTATACAGATAGATGTTATTTTAATGAAAAGTAAAAGCAATAATTTCCTCCCTCTCTCCCTCTGTTCTTCTGCCCCACTGCTAAGGTCAACACCACCTCAGTTTCTTAGCTGGAGCTGTGGCTAATATCAACCAAAGAGCTCCATCTTTTGCCTCCCTGGGGATTTCTATAGGTGTGCCTGCTGCTGCTGTTTTGCTTGCTGGATTTTCTTCAATTTACAGTCCATGCACGGGATGTGCCAGGCTTTTACACCTCTGGGGCATGCCTGCAGTCCCATGGATGTGCTTTGCCTGCAGTGACAGGTACTCTTGGGCTGTTGATGGAATCAAAACTACTTTGCCACTAGCACTCACTTCCTTTGCAGTTGTTACTTGCTCAATTATGAGTTGCAGGAAGCAGAAAAATGAATCAATGGCTATGAAGATAAAATGACTGAAATTACATGGCCATTTCCCACTGCTCATCCATCTAGGTGTCCTCCCTGGGGTTCCTGAAGTCAGGGTAAATCACAAAGCTGCTGAGACTGACACTAGAGAAATCTCTCTGCAGCACACACTGGGCAAAAATCCTACCCTCATATTTTAAATGAAACAGAATACAGAAAAGGCAAAACTGTGAAGCTTCTTGAAGTCAATACCGTGGGGAGGGAATGTAGACTCAAACCTTTCCATCCAAGGTTGCAGGCTGCTGAAGTAAGCCTCTTGCCACTGAGTTACTTTCATAGTTGAAGAGCACCATTGTTATTGAAACACAGAACCAAGCAGATAGATGAGTTCACAGTGAGGCTGGATTTATGAATTAGCTGCTAATATATTCTTTTCAGGACTCTGAGTATTTGTAAATGGTGGGTAACAGTTTGGATGATACATTAAAATTCACCATGCAAGTTTTCCTCTGTGAGCTGAGTAGAAAGCACACAACTGTTCTTGGCAAAAATAATGATTTCACTCAATTGCAAACCAGAGTAGTTGCAACTAATGTATTTTGTGTTTTGTGCAAAACTACTTTACATTTTGTACATTTTATCTGCTAAAGGTTTTTGTTTTGTGCCGGATAAATTCATTTTCAGAAACTGAAAAGTAAACTAAGATGATATGAGGTATATTTTCCGTTGGGCTTGTCCTTTTTTTATCTCCTTACTTATATTGGTGGGTCAAACAGAAAAGGTGACAAGACCAGCAATTACCTTTAAAAATAGATTATGAAAACATTTTTTGAGATCTTTAAAACATTTTTTTGTTCTTTAAAGGTTTTTTTTTGGTTTGTTTATTCATTATTCATATGTGCATACATTGTTTAGGACATTTTTCCCCCATGCCCCCCCACACCTTGCTTCTCCCCCTACCCTCCTCACTTCCAGGCAGAACAAGTTCTGTTCTCCAATTTTGTTGAAGAGAAGACATAAGCAATAATAAGAAATACACAGTGTTTTTGCTACTTGATATTGGGATAGCTATTTTAAAAGCAAAACACACTGCCATTTGGCCTTGAAATTTGGCATTACCCACCATGCTGTCTACCACGTAAACATTGAGACTGATTGTCTTTACCAAATGACCACTACTCAGGCTTAACATTTTCTGTAACTTTCCCATATGGCTTAGAAAGCCTTCACTCATTCACCTAAAATATGCTAAACTGTACATATTTTAGTATATTCAATATATATAATATTTTGTACTTTTTTAGTAGATAATTTCTAAATTTTCTTCTTTTGTAAGTAAAAATGCCTTGCAGTATTTTATTTTTTCCTCTGAATTGTGATCTGTACAGAGCTAGTAAACTGGTTTGTCTAAAAGCTAAGGCAATGTGCACCATGTAACACTCCCACTAGGCAGATCCCGAGTTATCGATGTGATATCACTGAAGGTAAGAAATGGGGAGGAGAGGATGACAGTGAACTCACTGAGACACCTAAGTCCAGTTTCAGGATAACACCCTCTACTTTAGATGCCATGATACTTGGGTAGGTGGAATTTCTAAAACACAGTGGAAAAATGCAGATAAACTAAGGAAACTTGGGGCAATATTAACGTTCATTAAGTCAATATATTATACCTTCATTGCAAAATAGTGACTTTGTCATTATTAAATAATATTTAAATTAACATTATACATGGAAGTAACTACAAACACTTTTAAGGAGAAGCTCTACTAGCTGTTATAAGTCACTAATGAGAAGTGTTATGATCCTTTAGAACTAATATATAAATCCAGAACAAATGCAGATTTATCTTGTGAATCCTTGCTTTATACTGTTTTTTTGTTAATAATTTTGAGAATAAAATCACTGGTAGTGAAAAATGTAAATTGAAAAACATTATAAATTGAATTCTACAGTTTAATATTATTAAATTAAAAAAATGAAAAAATTGGTTTTCTTTATCCTTCTTATAAGTAAACCAAGAGAAACCCATTAGTAAGAAAATTATTTCTAAAAAATATGTAGGGGTTCTTGCCTTATTTATGGTTAGATCCTAAAGCGATCATTGCATAGTCATAAAAGTGCATCCAGAAATGTAGCTTTTCATACCAGTAAGGAATAAAACCAGGGATAGACACCAACATTTTTTTGTTTATTGTTAATGTGTATTGGTTATGGGAATACTGTGTACTTGAATTTCAAGGAGTATATATATATATATATATATATATATATATATATATAGTATCTGTAAAAAAGAGATTAAGGTTCAAATCACTATGCTTTCATTTAACAGATGGACAATTTAAGTAATAATTACAACTTTGTTTTCTCATATACAACACAGAGATAATAGCTTTGTCTTTGTGAGATTATTTTAAGGATTGAACCAATGTGGTAGAGCCCCACCCTACTGGAATAAAAGAGATGTTCAAGAAATAGTATCTCACAATATTAATTTAAATGTTTAGAACACAGTAAGGAAGTAGGAACTTCAAATGTTTAGGAAATGCTTATTATTGAAAGGATACTTAGAAACAAAAAAAACTGGCTTTGAACCCAAGTTAATTTTCTTTTTTCTTATTGGTATAGGGATTTGCACTCAGGGTTTTGACCTTGTGTGACAAGTGCTCTATCACTTGAGTCACACCCTCAGTCATTTTTGCTTTCCTTTTTGGATGGGATCTTATGTGTTTGCCTGCCTTGACCTTGAACCTTCTGCATAGCTGGGTTTATAACCATGATAATTTGTTGACATGGGTTCTCCCTAACTTTTTGCCTGAGCTGACCTTGAACCACAATCCCTGATCTCTAGGAAGCTGGTATTATATGCATAACCACCATAGTCCACCTTGAATCCAAATATCTTGAATCATATGCTTTTTCTATCATATATAACATTGAACATACACATGTAATTTGTGAAAAATTGAATTATTGAAAATATAATTGACTCTACTAAAATCAATACTTTCATTTTTTAGCTATGCAGAGAGGTATGTATACTCCATATTATGCTTCACTGGTGAAGATGGAATGGTATGGGTAATTTTAAATGTGAAGTTGACACTTAAAAGCCATGCTTCCTCAATATTTGGGGAGCATTAGTTGGGTGTGTCTGTCAGCTTGCATTTGGAGGACATCAGCATTTGAGTCATAGATTGATAAAGCATAGGGCATAGGGCTCTCTCTAACATGAATGACCCCCATCCAATCAATTGGGGACCTGAATAGAATAAAAAGTTTGAATAACAGAGGCCTTCCTGACCTGAAGAGAGCACAATGTGATCTTATGCACATGTAGACCAGGAGTCCTCTGGGGTCCCAGAGTGGGGAATGCAGATGTTCAAATTCTCAGCTTACATAGTGTGAGAGCCAAACCTTAGGGTTAATCATAGGCAAATCTATAGTCAGGTGGTTAGATGATAAGTAGGTTGAGATGATACACAGATATGTTATAGCTACAGCTATGACTGATAGGAAGATAGAATAGCTATAGATGATAAAGAGAGAGGGTAGAGAGAAAATCAGATAGCAATGATGGATCATAGATACACAGATAATTTCCTATTGTTGTTTCTCTAGATAGCCCTAGTGTACCTGGCAATTGATTAATTTTTTTTTAAAGTTGTTATGCATAGTGTTTTTTACAAGTCTAAAACTGATTTTTTGAAAACATCTAAAAACTATAGATTTAAAAAGAACACATGAAAAAATGTTGTTTGCTTTGACAAAATTTTTGAGAAGTAGCATCATCAGGCTAAGCAGCAAGGACATTGATGGTCCCTTATCGTGGCTCTCTAGGCAGTTTCTATTTAGTTTCTCTTAAGTTTCTGTTGCTACAAAGCCATGACCACCACTCACGTGTTGCCAGGTTGTACTTCATCAGGAGGCTGCACTGGGGAATCATCTGCTTTATGTTTTTCATGTTGTGAGTAGAATTCATTCACTGTAGCTGCATAACCATGGAATCTAGCTCTGGTCATCCCTCAGTCATAAGCCACACTCAGGAGGACACCTACAGTCTTTGCATTGTGGGATTCTCCAAAATCAGCCAACAAAGAAATTCTCTAAGCCCATTTGCAAAGATAGAGTATTACATAATAACAAAATCATGGCAATCATATCCCATTATTTTTTCCACATATTATTGATTGAAAGAAAAATCGCAAGTCCCATCCACATTGAAGGAAAGGAGATTAAACAAACTGACTGTGAACACCAGGAAGGAAGGACATAGCCCACCTTCAGGTCAATCAGCCACAAATACTGATCAGAACTAGAATTGACTTGTGTGTTTGTTTTTAATGATGCTAGGACCAGAACACAGGGATTTTATTTGTACATGTTCTCTACCACTGATCTGTACCCTGGGTCCCTTTTATTATTCTCATGTTACAGGTAACAAAAAAGACCCATACAGGGTAAGTAAATTTGCCTGAGATCGCAGTTAATAAAGGCTGGGTCTAAGAATATAGTGAGATTTTGTATGTGTGTGTTAGGAGTTAAGCACAAAGTCTCTATCTCTTTCCCTCTCCTTTGCCTTGGCTATTCAGAAACCAGAGTAGAAGATCTGTGTTGCCTGATCTTGGCTCCTTAACACATTCTCCTTTGCTTCCTTCTTTACTGAGGCTGATAAATCACTAATCCCTTCAGACTGCTCATAGCCTCTCCTGCTACTTAAGCAACAATTTTGAGCATATAAGCCTAATTACTCTTTAATGCTATATTGACTCTCCCTTTCCTGTCCCTTAATTACATCCTGTGAAATTTCCATAAATTTTCAGTAGTCACATTCAATTATTCAGAGTCTAATCCAGTCCAAAAACTCAACCTCTAACTTGATATAATGCATCACCTGTATTTCTCCTGAAGCAGGCTTCATCTGTGTCAAGGGAACTGGGGTGAGGAGATGGGGTAGGGTTTCCTTCCCTCTTGCTCTGACTCCTTTCTGTCTTGGCTCTGTTCACCCATGCACCCTTCCCCCGTTAAACAAGATACACTGGGGTTGCAAGTAATCATAAGATCAGGCTTAAAATTTTCAATGGAATTCTCAAGATCAAGGCTCCAAAAATGCATTCCCTGTCCTCACTTGCTGCACACCAAAACTGAATCATCTCCTTATGCGAGCCCCAGAGCCCCAAGAATTATCTATTATTTCTGGAAACTTCCTTGAACCAAATTTGTTACTCTCACTTGGTGAGGGAAACAAACACTCTGCTTTTATTGTTTTCCTAGAAACATGTGATCAGTGCTTTTTTGTAAAAAGAAAAACAGGACTCTGTAGCAAGCTAAAGACTTCCATTATTTGAACTGTGTCCAGTGGCACAATTACCTTTCTTCCTACAGATTTTCACTCTGGAGAAGTAATGTTGTATCTGCATAGAAGGCAGACTGAAGGCCTCTAAAGATTCCCTTACTGAGGATGCTACAAATGGAACATTGACCTTGATGGGCACAAAGTAGCCACCAAGGTCCTAGAACCAGAAGAGGAAGGAAGAGTGAATCCAAGCACCAGAAGAATAAAGTAAGATAATAAATGTAGTCTTTCTCAGATACTAAGTATATAACAATTTGTTAGAACAGCAATAGAAAGGGAATGCAGTAGTCTTGTATTTGTTTTGTTTAAATTTGACTCACAGACATCCTTTGTAATAGAATATGCAGAAATTACAGCATATAGACTGACTTCCATTCTTGCAGGGATCAAAATGAATATTCCCTAGGCTGTGGGCATGTGTCAGCACCTATGCATACACAAGAATCATAATCACTTTTTATCAGTTCTGCATTAATTGGCCTGCTACATAGGCAATAAAATCCACTCAAGTTTTTTTGAACTTGGTATAATTGCCATTTCATGAAGTAGAAGAATGATCTCAGTTTTAGTCCATATTTTAGCCTATTCACTCATGGCCTGCCTAGTATGCTATAAAGCCCCATATCATGTATGAGGTTAATCATTGAACACCGTTTACTGTTTCCATATTTGTCCCTACAGAGTCTAGAACCTCCAAATATAAGCTCCTTGAATGCTAATACATGCATTTCTTACTAACATTGATACAAGCACTTGGCATGTGTAACTGGCCTGTTGTCAATGTTTATTAATGAATGCTTTTTATAAAGAACAGCTGCATCTTATATTTCATTAATGCCTCCATGTTCTTTAATCCTTTAATCTCTCTTAACAATTATTTTGGGAGGAGGAAATATTGTGTGTTTGAAGTCAGGGCCTTGTGCTTGACAGACAGTTTCTATAACGCTTAATCCACACCCCCAACTCTTTTTGATTTAGGTTATTTTTCAGACATAGTATCTCTTTTTGCCTGGGCCAGCCTGAGACTATGACCTTCCAACATATGCCTAGTAAATAACTGGGACCACAGATGTGAGCCACGATGCTCAGTTTGTTTGTTGAGATGGGGTCTTGTAAACTTTTTTTTGTTTGGACTGGCCTTGAATTGCCATTCTCCTGATCTCCACCTCTCAAGTCATGTCAGTGTCACCAATAGTAATCTATGTTATAATGATGGATTACAAGCCAACCGCTGATATCCCACACCTATGATCTTAGTGACTCAGGAGGCAGAGATCAGTACCTTAGCAGTTTGAAGCCACCCAGAGCAAATAGTTCATGTGACCCTATCTCAAAAATACCCAACACAGAAAGGACAGGTGCAGTAGTAGCTCAAGTGGTAGATTGCTACCAAGCAAGTATAAAGCCCTGAGTTCAAACCCTAGCAGTGCCAGAAAAAAAAGAGTATTGCATTGGGAAAATATTCATTTTTAAACAACATGTAACATCATTTTTTCTCATCAGATTCACATACTTAGTGTGCAAAGAGAATAGTAAATAAAATTAAATGATTCAATTTTTTTCAAGGAAGGTCATTCTTTAATGACAAAAATAAGTACAACTAACTAGGAGTTATTTCAACTTGATACTATTTAGCATATATACCTCTAATAAAAGAGTTAGATATGTGCATTTAGCACTTATCTATTTAAATAGTTTCCACAATATTCAAATAATTGTAACTGTTCATAGATATGTCATCACAGCTTTTCTTTAATTGTGCAGTTATAATAAATATGCCACCACAATCTATATTGAACATGCAAATATAAAACTTGTATAGCTGACATGGGAGATTGGTTGAACATCTGTTGGATCAAAATGAATGTGTCTAAATTCTCAGAGTATGCTTTTTTTCCCTCTTATGTAATCATAAAATACGATGGAATATAATATTTCAGTTCTGGTAACTGATTTGGTCAGATGTCAGCAGGGAAAAGTGACTAAGAGACTAATTAGGTGGTTTCACAGAGCAGAGCAATAAGTATAGGCCAGTCATATGGGAAAGCAAGGGTAACCTTCTAACATGAATTATAAAGACTATGGATGTCTGTACAAGAGAACTTGTCACATGTGAGTTGTGTGGACAGCTGTTTGTTGCATAACTGTATATGATTTAAAATTACATTTCACATCAACATACTTTAGTCAAATCATGTTACTGTTACAGTGCTTCAAACATTTGTGTATTGCCATGTGTTCAGGTCCTTCTCCACATGATTTTGTTGCCCTACCTACATGGTAGAGTACATTTTGCAGGCCTTTTGATGTTTGATCTGTCTCTGTCTAAGGAGATGTTAGCAGATGCTATAAGAAGAAAGGCTCATTTAACACTAGCCTGAGAATATGCATCAGGTAGACAAGGGTGGTATGGGAGAGAGTGGAGGTTCCCTACACAGACATGCAGCATACAGCCAAGCCAATCTTAGATTAAACAACCCCAGTCAATGCACAGCTTGTGAGAAAAGTAACTGTTCTTTTGGCCAATGAACTTTGGATGATGATGCAACATAGCATCCTAAAGACAATAAATGATACAATGTTTTCCAAAGTAATTAAGTACACAGATTTGTCTAAGCATGTATGGATTCCCAAGTAGTTAATACCTACACAGATCACCCAAATCAAACTTTTTAATTGTTCATGAAGGGAATTTCCTTTAGATATTTCCACTGTGGTAGTATTAATACAATAACAGTATCAATAGTACCAGAACCTCAAAAGTGTATTTTACTTTTTTCATGCCAGTCTGCTTTCCCTCAGATGAAGAAATGAAAATGATTCTGGATATACATGTGAAGAAAGGCGCACGCTCACACCCAATTAAGGTTTTTCTGACCAGTTCTCCATAGTATTGAAAACAAACTGTATCACTTACAGTCTTGTCACACAGGGTAGTTGCAAGAGGGCACTGTGGATGATGCTCAAGGAAAGGAACCAGAAAAGGCACCAATACAGACAGGAGGAAGAAGCAACTTTGGGCTCCCACACAGAATGAAGCAAGCCTGGCTGCCAGGGCTGGAGAGAGGGCTCAGCTTGTTTTGTAATGTTTATAGATTACACTGTTTCAGGTGTTGTCTGCACTTTTTACTCTCCAAAAGTCAAATATTTCTCTTCTAACGTGTTTCATCACTCATACTTTACTTCCTTTGGTGAATTAATTATACCACCCAGAACATCAAAAGTAGCAAATCAAGTTAGATCAAACAAATCTAGTTTGCTGAAGAGAAGCAGCATGCAATTGCTGAACCTAAACAGGTTTTTATCATTTCTATGGTTCCATTGTCTCATGCCTCGAAAACATAATAAATAAGAACTCCTGAGACCAGAGGGTTAGGTGGAGGTTTATAGTTATAGTAATAGTATAAAAATGAAAATTCTCAAGTAAAAATAAGAGACCATGATAAGTAAAAATCTCTAATTTAAATAATTAATTAATTAGTAGCTATAATGATAGCTACTGGTGCAACTCACAAGGTAATTTTCTTCTGGAATTTCACTTTACATTTGTAGTTACATGGCATATTTAATTATTCTTTTTCTTTGTATAACAAATTTCCCTAATTCGTGTACAATGTTAGCTTTGGTATATATACATTTAAAGAAGGAATAGCTAAAGATGTGACTAAAAATGTCAATAACATAAGTTTGATATACATTTAAAAACAGCCTTGGAAATGAAACACTGGTCCTTTTACCCAAATCTATTTTTTTTTAATTTGGCTTACTTATTTAGTCTTTTTGTACCTCGCCTACCACTGTACCTTTAATTAAAGGAATCAATTTAAATATTTTATTTTTCTAAGAGTTCGTAACTGTATCATATTTTTTCAGAGACAAGTTCTTTCTTTTATAGGCCAGGCTGGCTTTGAACTCATGAGCTTCCTGCCTCTGCCTCCCCATTGCTGGGATTAGAGGTGTGCACCACAATGCCCCACTATCATATTTATTTTAATGATGGAAATGTCACAAGGTGAACTCCCTCTCCAACCTTAAAAAAACAATCCTTTTTATCTGACCAGTGTTCTGCTTCAGACAAGTTATCTGCTTACCCAGCCACACAGACATCTGGGCCCTGAGCTCTTGCTAAACAGGATGCAAGATGGAACAGGGTAAATTGGGTTCAACCATGAAGGAGACTTTGTGGACCTTCTATTCACCTGAGACTCTTTACCATCCATTGTAATACAATGACATAATAAAATTCCTGCTGGGCAGTGCCAACTTGATCCAGTCTGACCCATATAAGGATTAAAGGTTTAAAGGAAGGTGCTCCCAAATCCCCTAGATGGACCAAACTCTTTTCAGAAAAGTCATGAATATTCCTTCTGCCTATTAACAAACCCTCCCCCCTTTCTCCCTTTAGTCTTAAAATCAACCTTCTCTTGAAAAGCTGATCTGTGACTATTTCTCTCAACTTCTCCTCACTCTCCATCTAAAGAATACACTTCCCTTCACTGCATAACAGCTCTCAGCTTTGTCGCTGGGTGGTAAGGAGGCTTTGGTCACTGGCCTAACTGACTTCATTTTGTCTCTCTCTGGCTCAATTTTTTGCCTCTTTACCACATTCATCCTGCCTATCTCCCCATAAACATGATGGACTCCCAGAAATTCAGGGCTGTTTGATAAACATCTTGTGACAAGAGTGTAAACTGTTTCCCAGACAACAATGCCTTTCTTATTGTGACCAGGCCTCCCTGACCATCCTGGGATAATGGCCAACCAGACAGCATCCTTGACCGGGATGATAATTATGCATAGCTCTCACCTCCTGTCCCAACTCTTTCTCTAATTAAACCTAAAGCTCATGTTTACTGATGTAAACTTACTTGCTAATGTAAGAAGATGATCTTGGGGTCACAAAGTCCCTTTATCTGTATTCCCCACATGGTTGTGTTTAATTTAAATTGGTTTACTCTGACATCCACCGTTACTCATTTCTTTAACTGGTGTGCTGGGACAGATAGCCAGGACTAGTTTTCTTGGGACTCCCAGAGCCAGAGCTTTTTGCCCTAAAAACACTGACCATAGATCTGCAAATCTGAGAGATGGAAAGAACACATTTTGAGTGAGAAATTGGCAATAGAAATAATTTTGGTTTTTCTCCAGTTATAACATTACTACATAGTCATATAAATTGTTTAGATAATACTGAAAGCCCCAAAGTAGAAATGAAAATGAATCCTAATATTTTGATAGATTGCCCTAGAAAAGGGATCAACATGGTGCTCAACTTTCATGTGCTTTGCACATTTTTTTGAATAATTCACCAGATCTGGGGAAATTGTAAAATAGGCCATCTTGTGCACTTTCACTTTTGAGATGGGTAACCATTCTACCCATGTTTTAGAGACATGTGATGTTGCTTATCTATAGATGTTACAGGTCATAAACTTAGTTTTTATAAGGTAATATTGTCTAGCTCTGACATTTCTGCATGTTTCATGAAGTAAAAAAAAATTTTGTAAGAATTTGATCCTTTTGAATTTATTGAGCTTGTTTTATATCCTGCCATCTACTCTGTTCTGTACAATGATCCAGGAGCCTTGGTGAATAATTTATTCTGCTTTTATTGAGTGGTGTGTTCTGTAGATGTTTATGGGTTGTGTTGTTCTGTAGTGCAGTTCACAACTTCTATTGTTGATTTTTCGTCCTCATTCTGTCTGTTATTGAAATTGGGACACTGAAGCCTTCAACTATCTTTGCTGAATGACCTATTTCTTTATTTAATTCTGTCAATTTTTCCCAGGAATATTTTGGAGCAACCATTTTAGGTACATATATGTTTGTAAGTGTCATATCTTCCTGATGGTTTCGCCCTTCTGTCATTATGAATCATCTGTTTTTGCCTTTAGGAAATAATTATGTTTTATAGTGTGAGATTTTAAAGCACCTAGGGGGTATACTCATCACAATTCTGGCTACTGCTTGGCATTGTAGCTTTTTCCATCCAATCACTTTCAGCTTATTTATATTTTAGTATTAAAATAGTATCTTTTACAATGAAATACAGTTCAATTATGCTTTAGGAAACTTGTTCTGCCTACATCTGACTTTTTACATAAGTGTTTTTACATAAGTGTTTACTATTCTATTAATAGTGAGATGTGATATAAATTTGCTCTTTTAATCTTTGCTACCTTTGTATTTTTTAAATATATTCTCTTTCTTGGTTTTTCTTTTTCTCATGACTGACTGTTATGAGAAACATTGATTTCTAGAATATGTATGCTGTTTCTTTTACTAATTTTGATTGGTTTTATAATGGTTTCTCTGGGGTTGTGATTAATATCTTAGAATAATTTAGATTAATACTAACAATTTCAACAGTATACTAGAATTTTCTATGAATGTGGTGCTTACCACATTCTTTCCTCCTTCTTTGTGCTATTTTGAAATACAAATTATATTTTTATGCTATGAGCCCCATCAATAGTTTTATAATAATTGCTTGACAGAATTGTCTTTGATAGGTGATAGGCATAAAAGAGTTTCATATGAAAATATATTTGTCCTTTCTTGTATTTGCCTGACTATTGTTCTTCATTCGTCCATGTGCTTCTCATTGCTAGTTCATGTCTAAATGACTCCCTTAAAGACCTACAGGCTTTCTTGTATGCAAGGTCTTCCAACATCCTTTCAGCTCTTTTCTATCTTAGAATGGCTCCTTTAAGGCTAGCATAGATGAGTATGTATGGATTTCTTGCTTCTCTTTTTCTTTGAAGTCTCAGAACATGTCACCCCATTGCCATATGGCCCATCTGGTTCTGGTGAGTGGTTATCCTTAATCCTGCTGCTGATCTCTCCATGAAGCATGTCCCATTTGCATGGTTCTCCAAGATGCTCTTTGTCTTTACTTGTTGGGAATTTGAGTATAATCTGTCTAGCTTTGGATCTTTAAGTATACACTTACTGAAGTAACCCAAACTTCTTAGATATGTACATTTTTTTCTATCATATTTCAGACACGTGCTGTTAATCTTTTAAAATATTCTTTCTGTTTCTATATTGTGCTCTTCTCTGTCTGGAACTATATATGTATATTCAGAGACATCAGTCTCAGAGCTTTCTTTCTCTATTGAGATAAGGAACATATCTACAATGGCTGGCAGAATCTTTGTATAATTAGTGAACTCTCTCAGCTTCCTCCCGGACAGTTTCTGTTGACTGCTTTTTTCCTTTCTGTGTAAGGACCATGGTTGCTATTCTTAAAATATATATATATATTTTTTTTTGTTGAGAAGCAGGAATTTTAATTATTTGATACACTTTAAATTATACTCTGGACTAGTCTAATTGTTGCTGATGTGTTTGTTGTGGTTTTGTGGGGGGGTGGCACTGCGGGATAGCATTCAGGATCTCATGTTTGCTAGACAGGAATTCTACCACTTCAGCCATGCCCGCAGTCTTTTTTGCTTTACTTATTTTTCTACTAGGGTCTTACATTTTTGTCCCTAACTTCCTCCTATTTATGCTTCCCAAGAAGCTGGGATTCCAGGAATAAAGCCTCTGTACTCAGCCTTTTGTGTTTGTTGTTGTCATTTGCTTTTTGATTTTCCTGAACTTATTCTATAATGTAACAATTAATTGATGTTTCATTGCCTATGCCTAAAGTTTTCATTGTCTATGTCTAAAGAACATGCTAGAGTTTGTCACAGCCCCCTGTGATATTACACCTCCATTTTTCTCTCTTAGGTGCTGGTCAGCTTCATGTTACATCCAACTATTATCATAGCCTCATATGGCTGAGAAGTTCCTTCCAACAAAAACCTGGACATAATTGTTCATGAAGAGCAAACCCTGACCCAAGCCAGGTATAGCCATCCCCTCAGAATGGAGCATTGCAGGGAGTTGCCACTGAGATCAATGGTGATCATTCTGACTTCTAAGGAGTTCTAGTACCATTCTCTCCCTTTCACTGGTTATTATGCTACTGCTTTACAAGACTGATTGTGAGGCTATTAGTTTTTGAGATCACCACCAAATTACATACAGAAGAACTGGAGAAGGACAAATTCAAAGGCTATTAGTTTTTTTGTTTTGATCAAGATTCATGTGCTTTTCCTATATAAGCATTGTTACAAATATTTGATTAATTTCAAGAGTTTCAAAAAAGTTTGTATTGACAATTTTTGCCATTTTCCCTTTGGTTTTTTGGAAGAATGGACTGATAGAAGTCCTATTTCCATTCTAGGAGTGTGTCTCTAGCACTTCTCTTCATGATATTTTTATAACAATACCTTGATATTGGTCTAATAAATTGTGGAGGCTGAGATTTAAACTTTCATAGACTTTCTTTTGTGCTACACTACATATTCTATATTGCAAGTGTTATAAATCTATTGATCATATGTTCTAGTCTATTTTATGTTTTATGAAATTCAAACAATTTAAAACTCAACAAGTACCTAAGAAAATGTTGTTAAAATTGTTGTTTCTAAAATATTATATGAATTATAATATTGACTCACAATTTTAATATTGTCTCGAATAGTAATAAGGTTTTTGATCATGAGAAAAGGGAAATAAAATGTGAATGAAACTATACAGTCATTATAAAAATATTTTTAAATTTTCTAAAATAATTATATATTCATCCTAAGTGCTCCTAGTAAAAACAGAAAAAAGATAATTCATAGTTTATTATTGAGTGCTTAGCACAATTTTTATTAACCCATTTTTATTAAGGTTGATTCTAAATTTAAAATTTTAACTGTTAAAATGTGTCTAACTCTTAAAGGATTAAAATATTACTGAGTAGAACCATAGAGTCAGTAATTATTATGAAAATTTGGGTACTATTCCATAGTAATCATTGATTTCTATAACACATGTAGAGAGATTAATAGAATTCTATAGCAAAAACTGTGGACTTCAATTTATGCCATATATATGCACACATACACACACACGCTTAGATCAGAGGATCCCAAGATGGAATGGAGACTTTGGATAAAGTATATAAATTTATTGTAAGAACATGGGAAATAACCTTGAAAGAGAGAGTGGAGGAAATGTTCTTTTTTAAAATGAATAGTATCTGTAGAATAGGGCAAAAGAAAATTATAAAGCCTGCACTCTGATTCATAAAATAATTTCCAATGCAGTTAAGGGTTAACAAGATGGAGATCATTGTACTTCTATATAGGAGTTGAAAAATTAAGCAAATGAAAGGTAGATACAAGTTGCCAGGTTTCTTGTGAGAATGGGAGATTAAAGATGAGCAGAGACAGAAGCCTAGAAGTATCTATGTATAATAAATACGTATTGAAATATAAATTTGTGTTTAGTTTATTATAAAGGCAGATGGACATGTAGTCAGTAGTATTTATAGGTGCTTTCATATACACATGTCAGTACATACACACAAATACACATACATTTTCTTGCTTTCCAGCTAAGAGGGACTAGAGAGATGACACTGCAATGATGAATTCAGCTAGGCGTAACTCTTGGTTTTTAGTACCATTCACCAACAAAAGCAATGAGGGTTTCTTGGGCAGATGGCTGGTTCTGGACGAGGACAGAAATTACACAAAATGAGACTAGAGGATCTTTTAGTTTCAGAATGTTAAGGAAATGCTCAAAAATAAGAAAAGAAAGAAAAAGGAAATGAGGGTTGTCCAAAAGACCCTCATGCCAATTGGAGGAGCTCCTAATGGCCAGAATTAGAACATTTAAGCAAAGAAATACAAAATATAATGTGGGATCATAAAACAAATATCTGTGAGTTTATATTGCTGCAATTAATGGTTAAAAAAATAAAAAGCAATCTCTTGTGAAGGAGAATTGTAAATTCCTATATACATAGTAAGGGGTTCAGCCTCATTCCCCACTTCTTAGGTCTGTGCTGTGCCCAGGGACTTCCTTCTGAAATGTGAATGATGAGAGAGGGAAAAGAGAGTTACTTATACTGGAGAAACCTGACAGATACATCTCAGTAAGATGGTCAAGATCAGCATCAACAGTGGTGAGTCGGGTTGATAGCAAGATTCCTTGATTAAATGTAATGAACATGTGATAAAAATGCCTCTTAATTATGTACTGAAAATGAGCAATTAAGTAAGTTACAGGGGAAAGTAGCTGTATGGCATGTATTAACGTTACAATTTTTCTACAAATATGAAGCTGTTCTGAAACAGTTAATTTTTATAAAGTATGTATTGAGGTATACACTAAATAATGCAAACAAATTTAATGAAGAAAACTGATTTAATATTTTTCCATTTAAGTTTTATTTTCAATGTAGCAATTATCACAGAGCTTATGTGCATTTCTGGGCAAAAGAAGTTGAGAACATCCTATTCTTATGGCCTGGAAAGATTGCCAAAGTTACACAAAGCAAAAAAGCACAGCACAGATTCCTGAATCACGCAAATAAAGGACAGAGTAGCAGTTTATGGTGTGTTGTCTTCATAATTCTGTGATAAAGAATCCACCTAGCCATTGTTAAATATGCTTACCTGGACTGGGTAACCATAAGCTGCCATCAAGAGTCTAGAACCCATATGCAACAAAAGTAGTAGCACATAAATATTTAAATTCTTTAGAGGATAATTTATACCTAGTTGCAGTGAGCATATGATTCAATAATAACTAGAATGCCTCTGTCCCAAAGGCATGTCAATGAAATGACTATAGATTGTATTATTGGGCTCTGAAAACATCAGAGGAATTACTTCAGTTGCTCGTGCAGATGTAGCATTGTGAACTTGACATTTCTTGCAACGTCCAAAATATGTGAGTTACATGTGAATTTTATCAATCTTCAATGAATTAATTCTAAATTTGCATGGACATAAAATTTCCTACAAAACAAATCTATTTATTTTTCTGAAGCTCTATTTAGAGCTTCCTAAAGATGATTCCCTGCTCACCGAGGGAAAGATGTTCTCTGGCAGAAATGAGACTAGTTGTCATTTTAGTTGGCCTCACATCCTACTCATTCTAAATGGCTATACACTTACTTTTTAGTGTTGCACTTATTTTCTATTCAATATATTTAGCGTTCTCAAAACCTTCCCTGCATAATGAGAAATAAAGTCCCTATTTTTTATTTTTTGCTGATGGAGAAACTAGGCCTTTGAGAGATTGCATCTTGATGTTAGGTTACCCAGTGAGTCATGCAAAGGAACATAGAAATATCTCTCATGATTTTAACTTTTTATTTATGAAAAAATTAACATAAAAGTAGAATATACAACAAATCCTTAAATGCTGAATATGCTACCTCAACAATTATAAACATTTGGCATTTGATATCCATGGTGTCACTTTGCATGTTTCTAATACTTTATATATTTCATGAATTGTTAACTCTGTGGGAAAAAAGAGACATTGTGTCCATCCATTTTGTTCTTTTACTACAGGTTAAAAAACAGGATATTCAAATATATAAAATTATTAAAACTTGGATTATGAATTTATTTGAAATAACTATCAGATTTGTCCATTAATGTTATTGAAACTGACAAAACAATTTAGGAAAAGAGGGAATCTTTAAAGTCCATTTCTACTGTGGTTTCCAACTCTCCTTTTTAAAACCAAAATTTCACTTCTCTGTTTTTCTATTCTTTTGTATAGAGGCTAGGTTGGTGTGCTGGTTTTGTTACAGGTAGTTGCAGTGTTACAGGTGGTTGGGATGTTTCAGATGTCCCTTTGTTCTTTGGGTGCAATATCTAAGATTAGAACACTGCCCCACAAGGAGCAGAAGAACCACAAAGAGTAGGAGAATAGCCAAGAGTTACTTACTAGCATGGCAGAATCACACCTCAAAACATAAGGCAGGCAGTTAAAAGAAGACCCAACTGCCTAAATGCTGACATTATATCACCAAATGTGAAGCAGAAAGTTTGGTTAAGGGCCAATTAAAAAGAAGCTTTCATGGTTTGAGGTTTCATTATTCAATAGCTTGAGTTTATTAGGTGGTATGAAACTTAGGCTCTTCTCTCTTGGCCCCTCCACAAATGATTTGATGATGACACAGTGGTTGCCCACTTGTGAGAAGTCATGTGCTTGCAGTTTGATAAGGGAAGGGAAGGTGCCTGTGCATTTGATTCTCTTTGTTCTTCTGGGTTTAACACAGCCAGTGGAAAGTCATATAGTAGTACATATACCCTTAAAGCATATATCTGACCTTGGTAAGGGTAGTGTGCTCTGAGGAGGATATAGGACCAGGAGTGGGCAATCTGGGGTTTTATAATTACTTCCTAATGAAGGGGGAAGGAGTTTTAGAGCCCAGGGAATTTCTTCATTCCTACTGTTGTCCACCTAGCTTCCCAGCTAATAGGTCAGAGGACAGTTGCTGTTCCACTGTCTCATCTCCTCCTGTGTGTCCTGTGCAGCCCGTGCAATCTGTGGTCTGCTCATGTGCTTGTTGCTGTAGGCAACATTTGTGGTATAAAATGGATCATGGTGTAAATAGCAATTCTGTCACGCACATAAATTGAAATACTAATTAAAATGCAACATATGTCACTTTATGTAAATACCATAGAGCTCATTAAATTTAAAATTTCTTTTAAACTTTTTACTCTCTGTATGGTAGAAATTAAATACTGTTATCACTTTAAATCCATTCAGATGCAGTATTTTTGTTAGGGGAAATTATGAGCTGAGATAGAAGTCTCTGAGGCAGATTAGCAGGAAGCAACATTTATTGTGCCTGCACAAACAACCCAGCAGACTCTTATCCAAAGGCTGATCCCAGCAAACAAAGGGGTCTCACCTTATGTACCCTTGCAAACAAATCAAAAAGCAAAGCTCACCCCACATATGACTGCATGTGACCTCATTGGCCATTTCATTTTCCCAGTGCTATGTGACCTTCATGTTTCAATTCTTATCTCTCTACTATGCCATCCCTTCTCCCTGTCTCCTAGTCCAAACACCAGCCTGTCTGTTTCTTTTCTGGTCTCCCCTTTCTTGCTACATTTTAACCTCCATTTATTTTTCAAAACTATTTCCATGTGATATTTTCTGGTGTTCATTGGGCATGATATATTTTCCTTTTTCTTGTCTTTCAATGAAAGCTGCTGGAGTTTTCTCTTATTGAGAGGCATGCTTCCTGTCCTATTTTCATGCTTTTCCTCTTGGTCTCCCTTTTCTTTCTTATCACATTCTCTTCTTTTATTGGGTAGAATCAATTGAGCTGAGCTATCTTCCAGATAATTTTACTTAGGACACACATCTTTACACACACCAGACTGTCTTTGCTTCCCTCTCAATCTTCCCCTAGTCCTTCCTCTAATATCTTCATGACCCATCTCTTTCACATGAATTCTAAATTCTAAAGAGAAGTCTCGGTAATGCCTCTTCTTCTCTTCAGCTCATATGAAGTGACTTGCAGAAAAGTCATGTGTTTGGGAAGAAAATATAATTGCTGTGGGAAGAAACTGAAGCCCAATGTCCAGACTGACATTGAAAGAAGAGCAGATGGAGCTTGTGTGTTGGAAAGACCCCGCCCAGTGCAGGGATTTCCTGTACATTGTCGCACTGTAACGCTTTGTGTCCCATAAAAGCCCTTCCTCTGCACCTCATGCCCCTGAAGATAAGGATTTGAAATAGAAAGTCTTACCTATTTTTCTCACATTTGACCATCAATAAATTTATTTTCTACTAAGTACTGATTCCTGGATTTTCCATAGAGTGGCCAGCATTATTGAGGTAAGGCTAAAATTAGGGAAAGTTTGAGACTCATAAAAAATATTACATTGTAGATTAACCATGCTTTGGCACAGGTATTGTCCTCAACTGGCCAGGAACCAACCTCACATTGCCAAGAACAACCCATGCCCTTGTCCACTCATTGATTATTGGATGGGAGTCACCTGGTTTCTCCCTTCCCATAGGTTGCTGTAGGTTTTAAAAGCACCTGACAAGGAGAAACCTGCTCTCTTGGTTTCCAGATTCCACCTGGGTCCCACCACCTGCCCTTTGTATTTTCCTTTTCTAGCTTTTAATAAACTCCATTTATACCCATGTGTCCTGCAATGGATTCTTCCCAAGGGACACAAAGTATTTGGAAGTCTTCTGATCACAGACTGCACCAGCACTGTGAACATTTTGGTGAAGCCAGTCCAGAGTTAAAAGGCAAAATGCTATGTTTATAGTTTTGTCCTCTTCTAACCCATCCCTCCCTCCCTGTCTTCTGGCCCTGTACCAGGGCTTGGACTTGCACCACATTAATCTGTGTTTCCCCTCCCATGAGGTGTGGGCCTCTCACAGTGCATCAGGGTCTCACCCAGAGCATACTGCTGGGAGATGCTAGGATGCGCTCTCTTAGTCCAGCCCATGTGGCACAAGGTGTGTTGGGCCTATGTGCCCCCACAGACCACTGCTGTGGCTGCATCCTGGTAGACACACAGCCAGGGAGGGTGGAACTACAGAGGTGGCCTGTGCCACAGGGTGCAAGTTTTCCATCTGGCTCAGGTGGAAATGTTGCAGGAGAGGCTCAACAGATAAAGACTGAAAAGGCACCAAACTTTCAGGAAGCAAGTTTGTTAAGCAAGCTAACTCATGTCCAAAGGCTAAGCTCTGGGAAAAAAGGGGAATTTCCTTATATCCCATTTAGTGTAGGTTACAGAAATGGGGGGGAGGTATAGCATGTCCTATACATAATCACATGTTCTTGCATTGGCTTCTCTAACCTCTAGGGCGAGGTGACCCTTTTCTGGTCTCTGGGTAATCTTCCTTAACTCTAGTTTGTCTTTTGTTTCACTTTAGCATTCATCAACTCCCTTCGCCCTACCTTCCCTCCTGCCACCAGAGAGGGAGGTCAGGACTGCCCATGAAACTTTAGGTGCCAGTAATGGGAGCTGCTGCCTCAGGCCAAACCCTTCTTTCCTGCAGCTCCCATACATCTTCACCCTTCTCTATCTCTCACACATCTATCCCCCAACCTGTGGCATAAATGCAGCACATATGCCCATACTCCAGGTCTCTACATCCAGCAGCCTGTAGGCTGCCAGGGTTTCTAACCCCTGGGCCAAGGCAGCCATGCCTGGGTCAAGGAGGCATATGAGCTGTAGCCAAGGTGGCCATTTCCCCACCCGCTTGGGCTGGTTCCTCTCCTCTTATCTCCCACCATAACCCGTTCCGTGCTATGTGGATGGTTAGCTAACAGTAAGGAGCACCCCCCACCTGACCTCCCACGTTTTAAACTGCCTTCAGAAGTGTTGCTGGAAAATGACCTTGGAGGTTTGCCTTGTTTCTTGCCACTGGCAGGAGAAGAGTCAATAAAAGTGACAGTAAAGTTTGTTGGGAAAGGAATATGCTTTCAACAGACTGAAAGTGAATTGTCTCTAAAGTGAGAACAATGGGGTCAGGTTACAAAGTAAAATATTTACTAAGAACTCTTAGCTTTGGATCTTTTTGGCCTATTGGGTGATTTTCTGAGTTTGGGTCATTGTCTTGTTAAGAGAGACATTGAGTAATCTACTGGTTCCTGATCTAATTAATAGAGAATTTCTGTTTGAGATTCTTTGCTCTGTCTAGCTCCTTGGTTTGAATCTGTGTTTTATAAAAAGTTCACTTGTGAAAAACTTCTGCTCAAGACATAGTTGATTGTTAGGGTACTAATTACTGGTAGGTAGAGAATGAGTTAAGTTTTAGGGTAGTGGCAATTTTAGAACTTCCTGTGATAGCCTCTGGGCTCTGGCTACCTGATCTCAATTTTTTTTTTATTCATATGTGCATATAATTCTTGGGTCATTTCTCCCACCTCCCCCGACCCCCTCCCTTACCACCACCCCACCCTTCCCTCTTCCCCCCACCCCCTCGATATCCGGCAGAAATTATTTTGCCCTTATCTCTAATTTTGTTGAAGAGAGAGTATAAGCAATAATAGGAAGGAACAAGGTTTTTGCTAGTTGAGATAAGGATAGCTATACAGGGAGTTCACTCACATTAATTTCCTGTGCATGTGTGTTACCTTCTAGGCTAATTCTTCTCGAACTAACCTTATCTCTAGTTCCTGGTCCCCTTTTCCTATTGGCTTCAGTTGCTTTTAAGGTATCTGCTTTAGTTTCTCTGTGTTAAGGGCAAAAAATGCTAGCTAATATTTAGGTGTCTTACCTATCCTCATACCTCCCTTGCGTGCTCTTGCTTTATCATGTGATCAAAGTCCAATCCCCTTGTTGTGTTTACCCTTAATCTAATGTCCACATATGAGGGAGAACATACGATTTTTGGTCTTTTGGGCCAGGCTAACCTCACTCAGAATGATGTTCTCCAATTCCATCCATTTACCAGCGAATGATAACATTTTGTTCTTCTTCATGGCTGCGTAAAATTCCATTGTGTATAGATACCACATTTTCTTGATCCATTCATCAGTGGTGGGGCATCTTGGCTGTTTCCATAACTTGGCTATTGTGAATAGTGCTGCAATAAACATGGGTGTGCAGGTGCCTCTGGAGTAACCTCTGTCACAGTCTTTTGGGTATATCCCCAAGAGTGGTATTACTGGATCATATGTGGCTACCTGATCTTAAATAGAGATTGGTGGAGTTGGACAGTTGAGTAAAAGTGATTTCTTCCTGTGACCACTGTTTATGCCTACTTGCTTCTTATAAAAGGAACCAGGGACACGTCTGTGGTTGAGTATCCTGCTCCACCTATCAGCCCAGCCTGGAAGCCTCAACTCAGAGCCTGGGAGCCTTGAGGTAACTGATATTGCTCTCTTTCCTGCTGTCTGTCTTTGCCCTGGGCACTTAGTCTCAACTCTCACTCACACTCCACTTGTCCCCAGGGCCTGCAAGACTGCAGAAACACTCACCCTGAAGTTACATTCCCCTGTCTCAGGGGCATGTGCCCCAGGCCCTCCAGTAAATGGCTGGCACCCTTCACTGATGGAATTAATGAGATTATTTCCCAAATGCTAAAGATTGTTTCTAAGTCTCCTTTCTTTAGAAAAACTAAGTTGCCTGTCTAACATATGTGATGCCATGAGATTAAATCCTACATTAGTTGGCTTCATTTATTTGGTCTTTAAATTTGGAGGACCAACTCATATAGACAACGTTCTCTCAGGGGGAGATGTTTATTATTCCTAAAATGGATTGATATTTTGAACCTTTATATTACATGTAATGTGTCTTTGTGTTCCACTTGAAAGCCCCTTTGGAGAGACTATGTGGTCACAGGAAACGCTGCCACCATGATGGAGCCCCCACATGTTCAACACCATCTTGGCACTGCCTACGGATAGGAAAATCATGGGTGACACCATCTTGCCATCCTCTAGGAAAATTATAACTAACTTGTAGTTAAAATTTTCTAAATTGATAAAATTTTTATACATGTTGTATTTAATACATTAATCTGTTTTAGATTGGACAAAGAATAGAGTATTTGGGTTATTTAAAGATCTTTTATAAACTACTTAAGAATCTCGCTGATCAACCCACTATTAATCATAAAGGAATTGATTTAAGAGTGCACCATGAATTAATGTGGTTGTTTTGTGTGTTATTGTGTGCTTTCTGTGTATGTGTTTGTCTCCTACCAATTGTGGCCACTTAACTTTTACTTTTTTTTAACTCATATATGTGTGCTTTGACATTTTTGGCATGCCTAGGCCAAAATATCTGCGTGTAGATGTCTTTAGGATAGTTCTTAAGCTACTATTATAAAGTTAATGTGTAAAACTCTCTCAAAAGATATCTCAAGTTTTAATCCCAACCAGGCTTAAATGTACTCTGCTTTAGGACTAAAGAACATTTATAGACAATAATCTATTTCATTCTATGATGAGTATAATTTACACTTAACTTTATAATTAGGTGTATTGGTAAATGTGCTCTTGTAGATTAATATTAATATTATTAAAATTTTCTTATCAATATCCAAGCCATGAATCTCAGTCATTGAGTTTCATTACTTTATCTCTGTTTCGGTATCTCTTTATCTCTGTTTCTGTATCTAATCATTTGAGACATTAATCATGTTGCTTTTTTTCTGTTTAGAAAATATGCATGATCTCCCATTCCTCTCAGTTTACAAGTTGACTACATCCCCATGTTGTGATGTTTGCACATGGCTCTTCCTTCATGGCCAAAATCCAGAGCTTTCTGCCCATGTCTTCTCAATGCAGCAAGCAAAGGATGCAGGTCTTGGGGAAAACTGACCAAAGGCTGTAAATTTGTATCAGCCAAGCTTATCTTGGTGAGAATTGGATTTTGTACTGGTTACAAAAGTTCATATTAAGATATTTCCCATTTAACACTCAACAGATTATCTTCCTTTATATTGTTATCATTTCATTTTACATGTTTTTTTGGATAGTCATGATGCTCTAATAGTTGGGTTGGCAGTCAGGATCAGCATCTTATTTAGGAACCCTCATGCAGGGGTGTAAGAGACTACCCTTTGGAGCATTAGGAGGTTGGGGTACCGTGCCTCTTGCTTCACAAAGGTGTCTGCTGGGGGCCTTTAAGGCAAGCAAGGTCTAGAGGACCTGCAATCAAGACTTCCAGGATATAAGAGGGACACCCTGAGGATCTTGGTATGATCACATATTCTCTCAAAGGGCAATCTTCCTCTTTCCTTTCCCTCTCTCTTTCTAACAGCCAGCATAGGGGAAGCCAACATTCATTCTTGTCTGAATCCTTAGATCATGGGAGTGCTTTTATCCTGCTAACCAAAAAAGAAAAAAAAGACAAGTTTTGTACATAATCCATTTGAAATTATTTACAATTCTTTGCATCCTACCTAAATTAATCTCCTGTCAGACACAAAAACCCTAAGGTATTTTTATGGTAACACTGAGGAAACTAAATAAAACATTATTTCAAATGGTTATAAAACTGCTAGTGACTTGTATGTGTACATAAATATTATAAATCATTTATAGAATTCAAAGTGTATGCATGTAAACACCTGTAGTTCTTTTATATAAGGTACATTTTATCCAATATGGTCTTTGATGTTTCTGCTCTTTATGTCATATACTTAAAATTCTAACACTTAGGCCTGACACCTGTTTGTCAGATAAACATTGGGTTACCTGTCATCTGTTCCTCGTATATCTTACATTGGCTAGATAAACATTGTTTTATATATATATATATATATATATATATATATATATATATATATATATATATATGATATGCAATTGAGCATTAAAACAGAGACTGTTTGAAATTATTGACACTGCCTTTCCTTAACTACTGGAAATTTGGGGGTTTCTAATTTTTAGTACTGTATTGACAGTATTGACAGCCACAAACTTGTTACTTTCTCTAACCAAAATTCAAGGTTTAAACTGTGATGCTGCTACTTGGTCCTTTATATGTTAGATGTCTTTTTGTTCTTCATGTATACAAACCTTCTATAATAGAATTTTTAAAAGGCACTGTACCAAGTTGGTGTCCTCTTTTACAAGTTTGTGTGTATGTTCACAATTGTGATAATAGAGGTTTAGTAGTATCATACTACTCTATTAATTGTTAAACTGTTAACTATAGTTACTTTAAGTTCCCAGATCTCCATGAGGAACTTTGACTCTGCTGGACAATAATTCAAACACCTTGTGTCTAAATGAGCCCCAAGGGAAAGAAATAGGAGAGACAATTTCCCTCTGTAGGTAGGTCTACTGCCCCTTGTCAGCTCGATTCAGATACTGAAAATTGACTGCTCCCTTTAGCACCGCCCAAAAAAGAATTTTTTGGAATATTGTCTCTCAGGGGGAATTTCAGGCAGGCTAAAATTAGGGAAAGTTTGGGACTCATAGAAAAATATCACATCTTAGATTAACCACACTTTTGTTCAGGAACTGCCCTCACCTGGCTGGAACTTCCCACACCCCTCCTCACTCCTTGATTATTGGATGGGAATCATCTGGGTCCTCCCTTCTCCTGGGTTATCTTAGGTTTTAAAAACACCTGATGAGGAGAAGCCAGCTCTCTTGGTCTCCAGATTCCACCTGGGTCCCACCATGCTCCTCTTTGTATTTTCCTTTTCTAACTTTTAATAAATTCCATTTACATCCATGTGTCCTGAAATGGATTCTTCCCATGGGACACAAAGTATTTGTTAGGCTTCTGATCAAAGAGTGCACCAGTGCCATTAAAAATATGAACCTTAGATTCTAGTGACAATACTGTAACAACGTATTCTAGTTTCTATCATTAAAAATGTACAAAGATAACTCTTGATTTCTATTGCTAAGGTTATAATATATTATATAATCTAATATAGAAGCTAATGCAAACATTAGGGAGAAAAACCTTTTCCTATATGCTCTTAGGCTTAGTAACTGAAGACCTGTGAATTAAGCTGACAAAAGACAGATTAGCAAGAGAAAAGAGCTTATTTGTATACATAAAGTGCATACACATAAAAGTGTACATTGACAAGTAACTCAAAGTAGTTAGAATATGGGATTTACATACTTACAAGTAGTGGTTACCATGTGGGTTTATATACCTACCTTAGGCAGGGTCAGGGATGGGATGCAAAAGTTTCCCCAGGAAGTACAAATATGTTTCCTTGGAAAAACAAAAGGATTTTTAGGAGAACAAAGCAGAAGTTAAGAAAGTTAGTAATAAAGCTTGTGTAGGACTGACTAGTCATTCCACCTTCTTCAGAACCATGAAACTATCCCATAGAGTTAATGGATGGTAGATTGATTCTTGGTCTCTTGTCTGGAAGTAGAAGCCACCTGAAGGTAAAATTTACTGTAGTTCTCATTTCTTACAAATTTCTGTGTTTATGCACTCAAAGATTTTTTTTATAATCTTTACATTGACTCTGGGGTCTTGAGTAGATCCTAACAGAACATGAACTTTCTGTTCCATACTATTCAGGATCAGACATGGTGTGATTGATAATTGTTCATCCCATTCCATTATTTTTGTAATAATGATGAAGGCAATAGTCATTTTTTATTTTAAATTATCCAGTAGAGGCCTTACTCAGAGATAATGCTGAGTTTGCTTAGTTATATTAACTAAGAGCATATAAAACTAGAGCATTTTATAGCAATAACCAGAGATTGTAACAAATGACAGTGCAATCATAGATTGTAAATATCACTAATTTCCACTAAAGTCAACAAAAAGGCCAAATGGTCATGAGGTTAACCCCTTAATATAATCTAAACATACAAACCAGTGAGTGCAAAAGCTAGAAGATGAGATATGGGCCTTGTTAAACATGAAATCACAAGCAGGGAAAAGAAAAATACAGCAAAGACAAGTAAGACAATTTTATTCAGGTGCAGAAGAGATCTGCAAACTGAGGAACACAGGTTCACTTCAGCCCATGTTCCACACAAGGAAAGTGTGGAACACTTTCTAACTTCTCTAACAAGGAGAAGGAACCCCTTAGCATTTTCTGTGGGATACAACAGATTGAGACAGGTCAATCTGGTGGGGACTCACAGGAGACAGTGTGATTGGAAAGTTTGTAAGTCCATTGGAATGTCTCTTTAAAAGGCAAGACTGGCCACTTGTTTTTTGATTCTGGGAAATGGCTCCCTCTGGCAGAATTAGTTCCTGACAAGATGTCCTTATGCAATCTGCCTCATGTTAGTAAGGCTCTAAAGCTCAGGAAAGGATTTTTGTCCTCTACTTACTCTCTCTCCCTCAAAGTGACTTTTATTTCCTCTGTTATAACAATAGAAAGAAGGAATGAAAAATACTATTCCATATACAGTTTACTTTTTCTACCTAGAAAAACCAGTATTACTGGTGGATTTGTTCAACCTCAAAAAGTGACCGCTTCTTAGAGCACATGCTTTGCAAATGCAAAGCCCTGAGTTCAAATCATCCTCCCATTAAAAAACAACAACAACAACAAAAAAAAAATGTGACTGCTTCTCTTGATAAAGAAGAATAGAGTCGTGGAATAAGAACCCAGAAAAAATCAATGTAATACTATCATATTTCATTAAAATGCAAAAATAATGAAAGATAATGATATAACAGTTTGTGACCACATATTCTCTGTGTTTTGATCAGATTATTTTACAATATGAAAAGAAAAATAATAATGGGCTCACATGTTTCTGATCAGAATAATACTAGAAAGTAAAGTTTCAATATACTAGAAAGTAAAGTTTCAGTTATAAAATAACTACAAGTATATAATGAAAGTGATAAATGATATCTTCATATGTGTACAGACATAGATACATAGGAATTCTAGTGACAAAGGGGAATACTCAGTGGTTTAATTATTAGTTTTCTTCAAATTAATCCTTAAGTGCAAATGAAATTCGAACAAATCATTTACAGATCTTGGCAGTTTGTTGTCACATTTCATCCTGTAGCCAAAGAAATTAAGAAAATTCAATGAATGCAATACATCAGTTATTTCTTTACAAAAAAGAACAGCTGAAGACCACAATAAATTTTTCTTATTGCATATTTAAAACACATTAGTTGGCTTAGATAGCTGAGATCAATGGAGTCCACTGGAATTCACTCAGTTTATATTTTCTTCTTTCAAGGGAGATTCAAGAGATAAAATGGAATTTTATAGGTTTTTTTCCTATAAAAAGGACCTTGACACTATCTCTTTAAATATAAGTCATAATTGTAATATTTGTGTAAACTTTCTAATTGTATGTTCTTTAAAAAGTATCATTAAAGTAGGAGAAAATAGTTTATTAAGTGCTTATGTTGATATTCATGTAATATAACACTGACTTAATTATACATGACTTTCTAAAAGTAGATTTAATTTTTTAAGATGTTTTAGTGGCTTTTATTTTTTTGGTACCAGTGGAGTTTTAACTTAGGACTTCAGGCTTGATAGGCAGGTGCTCTTCCCCCTTGAGTCACTCCACTGCCTTAAAGCAGTTTTAAATTCTCAGGAAAAGTGACTAGAAATTAGATAGTTTCCATTTCCACACTGCCCACACATGCACAGCTTTGCTCACCATGCATACCCAGACAGAGTGGTACATTTTTTTAGTAAGTGAGGCATGCTGACACACCATTGTCAATCAAAGTTCATTGAGTAAAATATGGTAGCTGTCCAGTGTTCCTTGTAGCAAACAGCCGGAGTTGTTCACTTGGTATCCAACCAGGGACAGTAGAGCTGTGCAAAGCTGGGTTTGGAGGTGTTACAAATGCATTTCCACTGTATTCTTTGCCCAAAGTAAGTAACAAAGCAAGATCTGATTCAAGGGATAAGAAATATCCTCCACTTCTTTGTAAGTAGTGCTGAAAAGTCACATTGCACAGCAGCCTTGGTGCAGAGAGGGGAATGATCTTGTCTATTTTCACAAGCCGTGTACCACACTCTCCACTTCTCTTCTCTGCACTGTACCTCAATCTCACTGTGCACTCTCATCTGGCCACACTTCATTCTTTCTATTCTTCCAAAAGGTCAGCCTCATTTCTAGTAGATAACCTTGCATCACTCTTCCCTAGGTGTAGAAGAGCCGTCCTTAATACGATCACATAACCAACTCATCTTATTTGACCTGCAGGCCAGAGGTCACTATTTAAAATCACCAGATGATAAATATTAGGGTTTTTCTTTTTTCTTGTAGTAAAAACCTGTGGTCCAAACTCCATCAGTCTGAAGAGTAAAAAGAGAAATGTAAAATGAAATAAAATAATTGTTAAAACAATAACCATTGTATATTATTTATTGGCTCCCAGAAAAATTATACTACAATAGAGTGTGAACTCTTTGAGGACAGTGACTTAGATATATTAATAATAAAGCTTACTACACAGCTGTACTTAATAACTATTTAATAAATTCTTGCTGCCCTCATGTTTGAAGGCCTGAAGCAATTATTTCACATGACATTTAGTACTTAGAGGAAAAAGAATTCCCTAATATTGTCAAGAGGTAAAGTACAAATTACTACAAGACTCTCCTTTATAATTAGAAACACTTTGTGAGCATCTGCTTTGACTTGGCTGCTTAATTATTCTTTTCCTCTCACAAGAGGAAAAGGTAATTACAAACTCCTGCTTTTAATTATCTTCCTTTCACCCAGTGCATCTGGCCCAGCTTCTGTACCTCTCACGAGCATCACAGGGATCACTCTGAGAATTGCATTAGGACCCAGAGCTGCTGTTTCATTTCCTCACTAAGTTACCAAACACCACTGCACCATGCAGCCTCTAAGAGCAAAGTCAACCATCTACCCCTGCCAGTAGCTTGTCTTTCTGCATCCCTCTTCTTTGGAATATGATTAAGATGATGAACTTTAGCAAAGCTCCCCTGGTTTTAATTAATTGTCTTCATTTTTAGTGCTTCATGGAAGAAAATTTGGGCTTCGTCCATAAATCTGGCCCACACATATGCTCACTTCATCACTTTCTTTTTTTCTCTTTCTGGGCCTCAAACTTTTTTTCTCTTTGACAGTGGCCTCAAACTTAACATGTTCATTTCCAAATTTAGTATCCTCTTCCCTACACCTGCCTCTTCATCTTCTGTCATCCCCATCAACCTCCTCACAATGTGGCCTCCACAGAGCTCCTAAGTCTGGCATGTCACTGCTTCCCTCTTTCCCCCACTCTGCTTCAGTCACAGTTGTCTGCTTGCTGTCCTGAGCACTGCGTGTTCCTCTCAGGCAGAGGTGGGTATCCAGCAGGCAGAAGTTTAACAGGGCACTGACAAATAAGGACAGGGTTTTTTTTTTTTTTTTTTTTTTTTAAGATTTTGGTAGGTGGCCTTTAAAAAAGAAAATCATGATAGGAAATCACAGAGAACCTACTAAAAATGGTTGAACCATTTTGCAGATTTTAAAGATATGAGCATGATTTTGTTGTAAAATATCTGACTTAGAAAGACTGGCATACAAGTGTTCCAGTGTGGAGGCTGCTGACATTACCATCCTAATCCCCTTCCTGGAATCCTCTTACCTCCTCTCTGGATCAGGAGAACTCCTACTTCATGACCCACAGCAAATGGTAACCCTCTGACCCCACTTCTCCGGTCCCCAAAGCAACTCCTCCTCTGTCCTCCCTGACTCAGCACACCTCACTGTGTCTTCTCAGCAGCAGTGACTTGCTGATGTCAGGATTCCATGATCTGCCACTCTGTGTGCTTCCTGCCCAGGCTGACACAGACCACCCATGACCAGAAGTTCTAGTATATGAACAAAATGTTTAAAATGGCCACACATTCCTTAACTTAACATGAAAATACACACCTCACCTACAATTACGGCAGTGATAAGGAAGCTTGATGTTACTAGTCAAACTGACTTTCAGCTAAGCGAGTGACTCCATCTGCTTCTTACACCTTGAATTTATTTCTTTATTTTAATTTTTTCCCTGTGCTGAGGATGGAACCCAGGGCCTCATGTCAAATGCTGTGCCACTGCTAACCCAAGAAGTTTAAAATTTGCTAAGATCAAATCAATGACATTTTGCATACATGGGATTATTTTTAAATATCTCACCTGAAATTCTTGTTAAGCCTTCTTGCTTAGTATCCATTCACTATGGCTCTTATTCTTGACTCACTTATCCATTCCCGAAAACATATTTATTAATTCTCTCTCATGGTCAGGACATTGTGGCATGTACTGAGGTTATTTTTTAACAGTTATCTAATGCTATCCTTTTTGCTTTTGGAGACCCAATCTTGCTATGTCTGGAATTCATGATACTACTGTCTTAGCCTCCTGAGTTCTGGGATTATGGCTATGAGCCACCACATCTGGTTATCGAACTCTTCTTATATTAGAAGGTAGAAATTAATTAAGTATGACAATACAATTTGGTAAGTGCTGGATGAAACTGAATAGAAAGAAGGGAGGAAGGGAAATAATGTATGAGGATGGAATTCTTAAATGAGACAGTGGTGCCTACACTGATGTCAGATGTGTGAATTGATGAGGATTGGGTGAAGTGTGATTCCTAGCAGATGTTTCAGTGTGTCGAACTTGGGGCATAAGGAGAAATGGGGGTACTCAGGAACTGAAGGTGTCGGAGTGGCTGCATCAATGGGAGCCAAGGGTCATGACAAAGAATGTGTGTGATGGGAGGCAAGGAGGAGAGTGGCCCCATCACTAAGACTCTTGTATAGCATTCTGTGAGTTTCCTCCTTGCATTTGTGTAGTTTCCTACTGTTATAAAAATTTATCATAAACTTATTTAAATTTATTATCTTAAATGTCTGGAAAATGAAGTCCGAAGAGATTCTCATGGTACTAAAATTGAGTGGACACAAGACAGAACTCTCTTCCTCTGGATGCTCTAGAGGGAATCTGTTCTCACCTTCTCTGGCCTGTATCCCATGCTCTCATCACTCTGCAACCATAACTACATCTCTTCAGAGACTTCCTCTTCCTCTTAGAGGAATTGTTATGGTTATACTTGGTTTATACAACAATTTAGATCAATTTTACCATCTCAAGATCTTTAATTTAATTTAATCACATTGACAGTTCTTTTATCCATGTAAGGTAAACATATCCATAACTGTTAGGAATTAGGATCTGACTATCTTTGGGGACCATTCTGTACATGAACTAAAAGATATTGAAGTAGCTATGTGGAAATAATTTTCTAATTATTATTTTTAGAAAGAGACTTTAGATGAAGGTTTAGATTATTGACTTTCAGAAGATAATTCAGAAATTTTAGTTGTCTGAAGATTTTGCACACCTTCAGAATTCTATTGGAGGTTTCAGTGTGTTATATGCACCAAAACTTTAGTTGTGTGTTTCTCTTGAAAAAGAGAGTGCAGAAAGTTTATGGGGGTCCCAATAGTGCCCCAAAAGATTAAAAACCAGTGTTTGAAGCTCAGTCAAGTAATGGAAGTGACGACTTAAGGCCAAGAAAAGTTCTTGAAGTAGGAATAACAAACTGACAGATCAATAAGAGCATTACACTCGTGCTATATGTATCCACACAGTGCCTCTCCCATGTTAGAACAAAGTGGCAACATTTTTTTCATATTCATTTTTTAAAATTCATCCACAAAATTGTGATTATCAGTTTATTGACATATATGTTCTTTTTATAGCTCTTTGAAGTTCTATTTTTTAGATAAATTTAGTCTATTCAAATATTCTCTTTGATATTTAGACTTTTCCAAAGTTTTTGCATCACAATGTCATAATTACTAACCGTGTACATATATCGTTTTATATTTGAGAGGGTATTTTAGGATAAATTCTTAGAGGTGGGACTGATGTATTATGGCATAAATGTTTAGATCACTTAATTAGTTATAATTATGGTCCTCCACATAGGGGACAATTACTCCCATCAGTAGCACATGCAGGAGAGCCTTACCAATAATGGAAGGTGGTGGGCTTGTGTACTTTTACCAATCTTATATGTGAGAAATTATAGCTCCAGAAACTTACTGTTTGTCTTTCTTTTTGCAAGAGTAATGCTGAAGCTGGGCATGGTAGCAGACACCAGTAATTCCAGCTAATAAGGAGATGTGGGTAAGAGGATTGGGAGTTTGAGGCCAGCCTGGGCAAAATTAGTGAGAATTTATCTCAAAAAAAAAATAGAAAAATATGGGGCCTGGAGGTGTGGCTCAGCTGGCAGCATGCTCATAGCCCTGGGTTCGATATCAAGTGCCTCAAAAAGGGAGAAATAAATTTGAGCACTTTTTTTTAATATGCTTAAGTCATTTTTATCATTGTAGCATCCTAGCAAACTGTCAATTCATGTCTTTTGTGTATTTTTGGTTTATGTAGACAAACCTTTTATAAAATGTTAGTGATGTGTAAGATTATCATACACTTAAGTACACAGATGTTAAGTTTGTGGCTCAGAAACTTATGAAGCATGAGAGGAGAAAGAAAACACACTATATGTACACTGTATGTACCCCAATTTTTATTATTTCTATTGTTCTTTCTTCCTGATATTCTATGATTCCCTCTTTTATCATTTACATTTCTGTTGAGAGAATTTTATTTGACCCTGCTTTTAGGATTACTGTATGGGTGAAAAATTCCATTAGATTTCCTTCATAGGAGAGAATTTTAATTCTTCATTTTTGAAAGATATTTTTCTTTTGTATATGATTCAGAGTGTAGGTTCTTCCTTTTAAACATTTTTTAAAAATACTGTATCATTTCATTCTTTCTCTTTTTATTTTTTTGAGTGGTACAGATCAAAACCAGGGCATTGCACAAGCTAGGCAAGTGTAGTTCTCCCACTGAGTCATACCCCAGCTTTGGTTTCATGCTTTCTGGTTGCATATGTGATGTCCTTCAGATTATTTCCCTATAAGTAAGTAAAGTGTCATTTCCCTTAATTGTTTCAAGATTTCTCTTTGCCTGTTTTCAGTTTGATTGTGATATACTATAGTTTGAATTTCTTAGGTTTATACTGGTGGAAGTTCCTTCAGCTTCTTTTCTCGGGCTTTGCCTTGCCACGAAGGCAGGGTGTCTTGTTATTTACAGGCAAAGGAAAAAATATGGACTATCTAGTCTTTGATGATAGAAGTAGAGTGAGATCATAGTTTTTCTCTGCTGCTTTCTGGAATACTAAATGGATAGGACTGAAAATTTTGACCTTTTAGCTAAGGAGAACTGTGGGATTTGAGGGGTAATAGGTTAGGGGTGGTGGTGTTTTCTCCCTTTGGTGTGTCCAGGCCATCAAATTCTCCCATTCCCACTCCAGTAAATGTTAGTCAAAAGAAAATTCAGGCAATCCAATTCTTTGTCTTCTTCATTCAGCAAGGCAATGAAAAAGAAGAAAGCACAATACATATGTGAGATTGTTATGGGAAGTCCTGGAAGAATCAGTGCACATCATTGCTTGCCACTTACCACTCAGTCACATGTGCACACTCACCTGAAGGAGAGGTTGGGAAATTTAATCCAACTCTGTGACCAGGTGATTCCTGGGGAATGTCTACTCTATATCGCTGTTATGCTACAGCATCTCCACCAACACTCTCATATTCTATGATCTTGTTTTTGTTCTATATCTAAATTGTAAGTGTGTAATCACAAATCTATAAAGACACTCATTTATTTTCTTCCCATGAGTTGACTTCTGCCTCTTCTAGAAAAAAAAATGGTAGAAAAAATCATACATTCAGACAAACCAGTGCTTTTAAATGTTTTGATCTCTAACCTCAGTTATCCATGGTGGATCCACTTTACTCACTGAAATTCAAAATTTGTGTTCTTGATTATAATGCAATCTTCCATGCAGTCATCTAGGAGTTGGTGATGCTAATGCAACAGATGACTGGTTTTCTTGAGAGAATAAGTAAAAGTGCATGAACGTTCTGAGTTCTTGTTTTAGGTGTCTACAAGCCTATGAAACACCATGTGCAGGTGTGCAGACCAGGTGGCAAAACCAAGAGTGAAACCAATGTGTTGGCAGGAGAGCTGAACAAACAAGCAAGGAGCAATTCTAATGGCCAAATATATTAGAAATGAGCATCACATTTTGGAAGCACATACACATTGATAAATATTTCTGAGACACTCAGGAAAGGAAATATTTGAAAACATTCCAAATATAAAAGTAATAATCTGGGAAAGAAAAGAGCAATCATGGTGCCCGGAAAGTCTTGTGTAATTATCATTTCTCATCCACAAGTCTTTGAGCCAACACCAGGCCAATTCTAGTAATAAATTGTTTGATTAACTGTATCATTTATATAAGGAAAGGTAGGTAAATGAGGCTAGGGTGACTTTTACCATGGTGCTGTGAAGTTTACAAAAGACAAAGTCAGCTCAGAGTCAGTAAAAGTTTAAAGTACATGTGGCTAGTTACCTATAATAAAAAAAATGATCTTAACCTCTTTGAATAAGCATGGACTTCACTTTTTTTAGAGTTAATGTTAAAGAGTTATCTTACTCCTTTAATTTTTACTTCTCTATCCTAAAATTTGAAAGTTTTAACTGTTCAATTCATGATTGACATTTCTCCCTATGATAAGACATGTATTTTCTTTTTCCATATTTATGTTTGCCTAATATAAAAGACATCATAACAAGGTGTCTTAGGCATAAAGAATGGAAATTAAACCTATGTATATGCTCTGACAGTAACATGTCAAAAATGAGCTTTAACCTTTGTAATTCACACAATGAAAATATTTACAAGATCCACTGTTTTTAAAATTAGAAATAGTCACTGAAATAATACATGACAAAAGGCAGTGTTTTTTTGATAAATATTGTACAATTAAATACCAATACAAAATAACTTAATTCTTCAACTTTTAAAAACCTTTTCTTTACAAAAAAAGAATAAACTTCAAAAATATTCAGAAAAATATTTTATATACAGAAAATGTGCAAATGGCTATTATATATAGGGCAAAATGTATAAATATATTTTTTGTATTTCATTTCTTTTGATTTAGAAGTTCCTTATAATTTTTCAAACCAAATAATCCTTTCCAAAAAAAAGAAGCATAATTTTTATAGTTTATCAGTAAGCTGTTCTTGACATCATACCAACTCATTAAGATGTCGAAATTAATAATAGATTAGGAGAACTACTATATATTCAATCAGATTTGACACTTTTATTATAGATAAGAAGTTGTTGTTGATATACGTTAAGGTCCTTCATGGTCAGAATGAGTAAACATACTACAAATGTAAGTACAAAGTCCCTTTCTAAGAAAGAGCCACTTATGAATGTTGATTCTTTTCTGAGGTTTATATGTCAGGTCCAGCAAGACTTACTGGAATGCATTTAGGATATGAGCATAGAGACTGACATATTTATTTTCTCTGGTTCCTATTTTTTGCCAGGTGTATGCACAGAAGCAACATGTTCTTTAGTTGTTCACATTAAACTATATAGAAATTGAAGTAGATGGAAATCTAGTTTTCTTGGTTCATGTCCTTGACAGAAGTCAGAAGTGAAAATATGATTATGAGAAATGCAGTGTGTTCTTGTCTCTCAAAACTCAAAAGATTACCTTTAACTTTTTCAAACACTTCATAACAGCTTGTGGTTGAGTTCTAACTCAATGACTAACAAGGAATTATTTCAGCCTTCTGATCAATCTCCAAATAGTCTATCTGTCAAAGACAACCCACATATCATGCACAAAGTACAAAATGCTACTTAATGTCGGAATTAATTCTATTAAATACATTAATTATAAATAAATATAATGCACTATATTACAAAACAAAGCTAAAAGGATATACATCATCTTAATAAACAGAAAAATCACTTGGCACAATCTGAAGTATGTTCTAGACTTCATTTCTATTAGATCATTTTTTTAAAATTCTGCACAAGTGAGATCATGCAGTATTTGTCTGTCTATGCCAGACTGATTTCACTTCACAAATGTCCTTCAGATTCATCCGTGTTATTTAGAATGGCAAGGTTTCATGTATTTTTGTTTCTAGAAAAATGACATTGATAAATACCTTACTTCTTGTGTTCAGCAAAAGAATTAAACTATCTAGCTCTTCAGTTTGGTTTTTGTTTTGTTAAAAATCAGTTGTGAAATCCTGCCTGCACCAGACTTAGTTAATATTTAGGATGTGCATTACTCCTGGGTAAAGAGTGAATTAATATTTAAGATAGTGGTTAATTTTAAAGCATCCTGTGATAGCTCCTGGGATGTGTCTACCTGATCTTAAACAGACATTACTGGAGTTGGGAAGGTGAATTATGATTTCTTCCTTTCTTCCTCTTGTGGACTTCACTTATGTCTAGCTAACTGCTATCTATCATTTTGATGAATAATTAGTATTTCATGTATATGTGTGTGTGTGTGTGTGTGTGTTATATGATACATTTCCTTATTTGTTTATTTGTTGATGGGCAGTTAGGTGGATTCCATATACTGGAAATTGTAAGTAATGCTATAACAATGAATGGAATTAAAGTTTGTCTTTAACAAACTGATTTCATTTCCTTTGGGTTCATCCCCAGTAGTGGTATTTCCAGATTGATATGATAATTCTATTTTTAATTTTTTGAGAAATGTCAATGGATATGCTAATTTACATTCCCACCATATAGAAACATACTCAATAAAATAATGGTAAAGCTCCCCAAATATGAGAAATAGTCATTGAGATACAGGATGCTTTTAGGATTCCAAAAAGACAAGATCAAAAAACGAATTTCACACACTATATTATAGTTAAACATTAGCGAACAAGGTGATGAAATTTAAAACAGAGAAGCACCAAGATACATAAAAAGGCAATTCCGAGAGAATAACAGATTCCTTAATAGAAACTTTAAAATCAATGAAGGCATAGAATAAATGATGTATTTCAAACCCTGAAAGAAAATAACTGCCAACCTAGAAAGAGTGCCTAGAAAAGCTATATTTCATAATTGATAGAGTAATAAAATTCTTCCATTAAAAAAAAAACCCAAACCAATTCATGATCACTAAACCATCAATGCAAAAGATACTTAAAAGAATCCTATACACAGAAGAGGAAGATAAATGTTACCACAGAACTACAGGAAGGAATAAATCTCACCAGATGACTAAAAAAGTAAATGAGTACTGGTACAGAAGAATCAAACACTAGGAAAACAGCAAAGTGGCAGGAATTACAACATATTTTTCAACAATAACTCTTAATATAAATGGTCTCAATTCTCACAGATTAGAGGATTGAATTAAAAAACAAGACACAACCTTTTTTTGCCTACAGGAAATACTCCTCACAGCAAGGACTAGCACAGGCTTAAAGTGAAAGGATGAAATAAAATTTTTCCACTCAAGTCTGATGAATCAGCCTTCAAACCACATTTAGAAGAGACAAAGAAGGTCACCTCATGTTGACCCTCTGGGAACTATCCTACTGTAGGTGCAAATATCAATGCACCCAATTTCATAAAGCAAACACTATTATACACAAAAAACAAAGATGAACCCCAACAGATAGATCTATCCAGACAAAAAAAAATTAATAAGGAAACTTCTGAATTAAATAACACTACAGATCAAAGGGACTTTACAGAATATTCCTCCCTAGAGCTACAGAATACACATCAGTAGCCCACAGGTATTTTTCCAAGACCATAAATTAGGACATAAAACAAGCTGTAACAAATACAAGAAAGTCCAAATAATTTCCCGTATTTTATTAGTGCACAACGGAATAGAACTAGAAATCTATGGCAAGTGAAACTTCAGAAAATTTCCAAACACCTGGAGACTAAACAATTTACTCTTCAATGATCAATGGGTTACTGAAGAAGTAAAGACAGAAACAAGAAAAAAATTCCAGAATAAAATGAAACTATAACTATGACAACTTTTGAAATACAGTAAAGGCAATGATAAGAGCAAAGTTTACAAAAATCACAGAGATCTCAAATAAATAACCTAATGATGTAGTTCAAGTTTTTAGAAAAAAAAGAACAAGCCAAACTCCAAAACAGTAGATGGAAATAATAAAGATAATGAATAAATTAATGAAGTATAGACTAAAAGGACAATTGAAAGTATCAAGGAAACAAGGAGCTAGTTCTTTGAAAAGGTAAAATTATCCACAAACCTTTAGTCAAACTAACCAAAGGAAGGAAAATACCCAAATTAATGAAATTAAAAATGATAAAGAAAATAGCACAACAAATACCAATGAAATTCAGAAAATCATTTGGTAATACTTTGAAATTTTCTATTCTAATGAACTGAAAACAAAGAAGAAATACATAAATTTGTAGATACAAGATCTACCAAAGTTAAACCAGGAGAATATAAACCACCTAAGCAAATCCTAAATAAGCAATGAGATTGAAATGGTAATAGAGTCTCTGAAAAAGAAAATGTCCAGGATTGAATCAGTATAGTGATGATTTCTACTAGATCAATAAAGAAAATTTAACCCAAGTCTCCTCAAACTATGCTAAAAAATGGAAAGGGAAAGAACTCCACCAAACTCATTCTATAAAGCCAGTATTACTCTGATGTAAAAACCTGACAAGAACATAACAAAAGAAGAAAATTGTAGACCAATTTCCTTGATGCACATAGGTGGAAAATTCTCAATAAAATACTTGAGCACTGAATTCAACAACACATTAAAAGATAATATGCCATGATCAGGTTGATTTCATTCCAGGTGCAAGGATTGTGCTCAGCATGCAGAAATCAATAGCCATGATACAGCACACAAAAAAAATAGGAAAAAAATTCAAATAATCATCTCAATAGATGCAAAAAAAACCTTTGACACATTTAAACATCTCTTCATGTTAAGGACTCCAAACAAAGTAGGAATAGAAGGAAGATACCTAAACATAATAAAGGTGATATTCAGTAAAACTGTAGTTGTCCCGTCCTGCAGGACACATCAGCGTGGGTAGCGAACCTAGAAGGGGAAGAATGAAGGGACAAGAGACACGAAGGAGACAGCAAGACAAGGGTTCTGATCAAGCTGCAAAATTTTATTGTTCACACAGGGGTATTTATGTGCTGAGGGAGTGAGGGGTATGAGGAGGTGCAGGCTGGTTGGCTGGTTCTGCTATAGGGTGCACTTTCGCGCCGGCGGCAAGGTAAACTCCCGGAAGAGAAGCAGGGACGGCGCCATCTTGTGCCGGAGATGGAGAAGTTGGGACAAACAACCGCAAAATGTTCCAGGGCAAGGTCAAGACAGAATGGCTCACAAAGGGAGCCTTGTCTCCGACATTTCCCCCTTATTCTTATACAAACATGACCAGAATATGTCGGCTTATTGAGAGGGGATGACAGAGGCCCAGTTCCTCAGGGTGGAGATCATTTTTGCTTTGTAAGCAAGCGTCCTTGCTAGGTTCTCAAGAGAATCTCCTCGGCATGTTTTTTGAGGAGGCGGATTTTTTAGGAGCATGCCAACCGCCATGCACCAGGGCATGTCATACAGAGGTCTTGGGTCTGGAGATCCTAGGATCCACCCTCCTGCAGTCTTACCTGCACCCTCATTTAGAAAAGCCTTTATGATCACTCTCCCTGGGTGCTGCCTCCCCCAAGCAGAGGGGCCCAGTGGAGGAGGGCCCAATGGGCGATGAGTGGTCAAGAATGTTATATAAGAGGAGGGGGTGGCAGAGAGAAAATTTGGAAACCCAGATGGAGCATTTAGCGAGTTTCTATTGAAAGGAAGGTCTCAGGAGCACGGTCTTCCATATCCAGGTGATGATAATGGACCTGTATAGGCTTAGAGGCTAAGGTGTTAATTTGTTCTTTAATGAATTGTATCAGCCTGTTTATAATGCAGGGCCCTATGATCACAATTAAAAGTAGACCTAGCAAGGGGCCTAATAGTGGAAGAATGTAGGGTAGAATTCCATTAAGCCCAGTCCAGAGGGGGTTTTCAAATAGCTCCCTTCGTCTCTTTTCTAAATCTTCTTGAAGCTGTTTAATTTTGGTGCGTACTATGCCTGATTTATTGGCATAAAAGCAGCATCTTTCCCCTAAGGCCAAGCAGATACCTCCCTGGTTGGCTGTTAGCAGATCTAAGCCTCGCCTGTTCTGAAGGACCACTTCTGCCAGGGAGTCTATTTGGTCCTGTAAATCCTTAATGGTTCCAGATAGAGTTTGTACATCATCTATAAGTTGTTGAGATAGGCGATGGTAAGAGTGTATAGCCGTGCCTAAGCCAGCTGTACCTGTGCCTATAGCTGCTGTTTTTCCAAGGCTGGCAAGGAGCGGTAAGGCTTGTATTGCCCGTTTATGTCTTTTAATTAAGGTGTCTAAGCTACAAATGGGCAGAGGTTCATCTCCTGAGATTACAGTAATATCTGGGAGTAATAAGGCAACAACACAGCCACCAGTCCAATTTGCTGGAAGCCTGGGGAAGGCTGAGTTTCCTCCACACAAAAAAACTGTACCGTTGGGGGGACAAAGAGCTGGGGTAGGTGAGGAATAATTTAGAACTGATGAGCAATTTCCAAAAGAACTAACCCCAACATCAATATCATAAGAATTATTTTGCATCCTGCCTTGAAGGCATACTGTAGGTGCATCCATAGGCTGTACTTTAAAGGGAAGTCCAGATTGGCAGGTATCCTGATTATTTACGGTGGAGTTAACAGGTATTGCCATGGGCATTATTGCTCCTGTGGTCATGCAAAGCCAGCAATCCTTAGCAAGGGTGGGGTTGGAAGTGTTAAGCAAGGAGAAGGTACTTCCCAAAATATCTAATGTATTGGGATCTAAATCTGGAATCTGAGATTTAGGCAACATTAAGGGGTGATATGTGAGTTCGGGGATTTGGTTTTTTTTTTTTTTTCATTTTTCTTTTATTATTCATATGTGCATACAAGGCTTGGTTTATTTCTCCCCCCTGCCCCCACCCCCTCCCTTACCACCCACTCCACCCCCTCCCGCTCCCCCCCTCAATACCCAGCAGAAACTATTTTGCCCTTATCTCTAATTTTGTTGTAGAGAGAGTATAAGCAATAATAGGAAGGAACAAGGGGTTTTGCTGGTTGAGATAAGGATAACTATACAGGGCATTGACTCACATTGATTCCCTGTGCGTGGGTGTTACCTTCTAGGTTAATTCTTTTTCATCCAACCTTTTCTCTAGTTCCTGGTCTCCTTTTCCTATTGGCCTCAGTTGCTTTAAGGTATCTGCTTTAGTTTCTCTGCATTAAGGGCAACAAATGCTAGCTAGTTTTTTAGGTGTCTTACCTATCCTCACCCCTCCCTTGTGTGCTCTCGCTTTTATCATGTGCTCATAGTCCAATCCCCTTGTTGTGTTTGCCCTTGATCTAATGTCCACATATGAGGGAGAACATACGATTTTTGGTCTTTTGAGCCAGGCTAACCTCACTCAGAATGATGTTCTCCAATTCCATCCATTTACCAGCGAATGATAACATTTCGTTCTTCTTCATGGCTGCATAAAATTCCATTGTGTATAGATACCACATTTTCTTAATCCATTCGTCAGTGCTGGGGCATCTTGGCTGTTTCCATAACTTGGCTATTGTGAATAGTGCCGCAATAAACATGGATGTGCAGGTGCCTCTGGAGTAACAGTCTTTTGGGTATATCCCCAAGAGTGGTATTGCTGGATCAAATGGTAGATCGATGTCCAGCTTTTTAAGTAGCCTCCAAATTTTTTTCCAGAGTGGTTGTACTAGTCTACATTCCCACCAACAGTGTAAGAGGGTTCCTTTTTCCCCGCATCCTCGCCAACACCTGTTGTTGGTGGTGTTGCTGATGATGGCTATTCTAACAGGGGTGAGGTGGAATCTTAGTGTGGTTTTAATTTGCATTTCCTTTATTGCTAGAGATGGTGAGCATTTTTTCATGTGTTTTCTGGCCATTTGAATTTCTTCTTTTGAGAAAGTTCTGTTTAGTTCACGTGCCCATTTCTTTATTGGTTCATTAGTTTTGGGAGAATTTAGTTTTTTAAGTTCCCTGTATATTCTGGTTATCAGTCCTTTGTCTGATGTATAGTTGGCAAATATTTTCTCCCACTCTGTGGGTGTTCTCTTCAGTTTAGAGACCATTTCTTTTGATGAACAGAAGCTTTTTAGTTTTATGAGGTCCCATTTATCTATGCTATCTCTTAGTTGCTGTGCTGCTGGGGTTTCATTGAGAAAGTTCTTACCTATACCTACTAACTCCAGAGTATTTCCTACTCTTTCTTGTATCAACTTAAGAGTTTGGGGTCTGATATTAAGATCCTTGATCCATTTTGAGTTAATCTTGGTATAGGGTGATATACATGGATCTAGTTTCAGTTTTTTGCAGACTGCTAACCAGTTTTCCCAGCAGTTTTTGTTGAAGAGGCTGCTATTTCTCCATCGTATATTTTTAGCTCCTTTGTCAAAGATAAGTTGCTTATAGTTGTGTGGCTTCATATCTGGATCCTCTATTCTGTTCCACTGGTCTTCATGTCTGTTTTTGTGCCAGTACCATGCTGTTTTTATTATTATTGCTTTGTAATATAGTTTGAAGTCAGGTATTGTGATACCTCCTGCATTGTTCTTTTGACTGAGTATTGCCTTGGCTATTCGTGGCCTCTTGTGTTTCCATATAAATTTAACAGTAGATTTTTCAATCTCTTTGATGAATGTCATTGGAATTTTGATGGGAATTGCATTAAACATGTAGATTACTTTTGGGAGTATAGACATTTTTACTATGTTGATTCTACCAATCCATGAGCATGGGAGATCTCTCCACTTTCTATAGTCTTCCTCAATCTCTTTCTTCAGAAGTGTATAGTTTTCCTTGTAGAGGTCTTTCACATCTTTTGTTAGGTTTACACCTAGGTATTTGATTTTTTTTGAGGCTATTGTAAATGGAATTGTTTTCATACATTCTTTTTCCGTTTGCTCATTGTTAGTGTATAGAAATGCTAATGATTTTTCTATGTTGATTTTATATCCTGCTACCTTGCTATAGCTATTGATGATGTCTAGAAGCTTCTGAGTAGAGTTTTTTGGGTCTTTAAGGTATGGGATTTGGGGTTTTAAAAGCTCAATCACTTGAAGATGTTTGACAGCATCCGTGGGTCCTCCACCGTCAGAGACCCCTGTAGGAGGGCGGGAAGCCGTCTGCATAGCATTTTGCCCAATTTTAACAAGTTTTAAAGTACCATTATCAAAGGGTGCACTTTTGAGAATGTCATTAATCAAGTTCCAATAAGAAAAGGCAGTCACAGGGACCTTTTTGGGGCCAAAAGATTCATAATAGTCTTTTAAACAGTCTCCGACCCAGAGCCTTGATGGTAAGAGCATTGATCTCTTACCATCAATGGTTCCTTCGAGAGGAAACCAAGGACATAAATCTCCTATGTAACAAAAAAATGACCTCAAATCTTTTTTCCTAACACGCGCCCCTCGTGTCTTGAGGGCCTCCTTGAGGCCTGAAAGAAACAAATCATGTGACGACACTGCTTGTCCCATGGTGGGTCACTCACTGTTCGCCGTCCTCACTCTCCTCCTGGATCTGTCTCTCGGTTGCGTCAGCCGAGGCGATCGCGAACTCTGCTTGGCGCCAAGCCTTTCCAGAGAACGGTGTTCTCCCCGCAATCACAGGAATAGCTACAGCCACGTTGGGCGCCAGATGTCCCGTCCTGCAGGACACATCAGCGTGGGTAGCGAACCTAGAAGGGGAAGAATGAAGGGACAAGAGACACGAAGGAGACAGCAAGACAAGGGTTCTGATCAAGCTGCAAAATTTTATTGTTCACACAGGGGTATTTATGTGCTGAGGGAGTGAGGGGTATGAGGAGGTGCAGGCTGGTTGGCTGGTTCTGCTATAGGGTGCACTTTCACGCCGGCGGCAAGGTAAACTCCCGGAAGAGAAGCAGGGACGGCGCCATCTTGTGCCGGAGATGGAGAAGTTGGGACAAACAACCGCAAAATGTTCCAGGGCAAGGTCAAGACAGAATGGCTCACAAAGGGAGCCTTGTCTCCGACATGTAGTCAACATTGTACTGAATGGGGAAAATATTTCAGGAATGATACAAGGGTATTATTCTCGCCACTCATTTTTTCTCTTTTACTGACATATTTATTTTTAGATAATAGCCACAGCTTTTTATTCAGCACTTCCCTGGCTATAAATTTCTTCAGTTAACCCTTAGAACAATAGTGAAAGATAAGAATTTTACTATTTTCCAACTAAAGAAAGGACTATTCGGACATTAAATGACTCCCAGCTCTAAGTGGAAGACGAAGATTGAAATTGCTAGAAAATGAGAGCTACCTGTTTGCAGTCTGGAAGGCTTGAATAGGCTGAAACTGAAGAAGCAGACTCTATGGATGAGCAGGTATGGATTAGTACAGGCCACAACAGAGCACAGTGGAGGGGTCCAGCCCAAAAGCATATTTGCCTTCTGAGAGATGGTCAGTGGAGCTAAATCCAGAAATCTTTAAATTCCAAACCTTCTAGTTTTCATGTCAACTAAGATGATCCAGGATTCCCAGATATCCCTGTGTTCATACAATGCACTCATTCTTTAATTCACCCAAGTGACCTTATGCTTCTTGTAACCAAAAAGACTTCATTAGAGCAAAACTGAGCCAAGGATTTTATCTTACATTGTTCTTAGGACAGAGGGAAAGTAATATTATGTTCGGACTAACAGTCTGGCTATATACAGTCTTCAGACTTCTGAGCCTGGAGTTTTAGTACTGCCTTTCCTTTCAAGGCACTTCAGAGGTCACCTGGTTTGTAGTGACATAGTTAAAGTTTCAAGTCTGAGAACTGAACCGTGGGCCCTACCTATAGAGGTCAAGTCATTTCAAAATCAAACAAGAAGTGGTTGTTGGTCAGGTCCTTGGAGATGACCTTGGTGACTGGCTTGGTCACAGCCCTCAGAAAGGTCTGAACATTCTCAAAGTGGCTGCTGACTTTGCCACCTTCAGGCGACCTCTGGCTTCAGAACTTGGTTTGCCTTCTTTAAAACATTCCTGATACTAGTTTCTGTCACTGAAAGGAAAAACACAAGCACAACCACAGACTCATCCTCCAGAGGTACCTGGGCCATGTCACACACAGTGACCCTGGGAGTCCAAGTCAAAGCAGTGTACTGGGTTCCAAACACTTGAAGCAAGGAGGCAATCCCCACAGCAGAAGTTAGCCATAACCAAAGATGTGGACCTCTGACAAAGATCTCTGACAATTCAGTGTCCTGGTTGTAGTGGACATTTCTCCATTTGCTTCTGGAAGCCTCTATGATAGAGGACAAAAGCCTCAGGGTCTTCCTGAAAGAGGCATTGTGCTGGTTCCTGAGTACAGCTGTTCATTGAGGTAGCGAAATTGGACCCCATCTAGCCACTGTGTTATGTAGACTCACAGGACCCCTGCATGAGCCTCATGGCTGTCTGGCCTGGAGGCAGAAGGCACCTCTGTCTCTTCTGTGGCAGCCTCTACAGGAACCTAGTCAGGGATCTGAGGTGGCCGAAATTTGTTCTGAGGTCTTGTTTGTTCTTCTTCCAGTTCTACAACTACTTGTGGCTTAAGGTATGGAGAGTGGTAGGGAGACTTGACTCTAGATGCTGGGTCTGGTTTAAAGGAGTCTTTTCCTCACATTTCCTCTTTTTTCCCCCTTCTTCAGTATAGTTACTGCCAAAAAAAAGCATGTTTGCAGCATTTCTTCCTTTCCACTTCCTTGTCCTCAGAGTCACTATGAGATGGACCCTGTTTTTGACTTCTTCCTTTTCTCCCTTACTTCAGCAGAGACACTGGAAAATAAGAACTTTTGCAGGCTTTTCTTCTTTCTTTCTAATTCCTCTTCAGAATCACTGCCAGGTAGGCTAGGGGATTTTTGGGAAAGAGATGTTGCTTCTAGGGCTTATAATGTGGTGGTTTGCTAGTGACACTTGCAGCCCTGGAGGAAACCAAGGGACAAGAATAAGACAAGGAGAATAAATGATGCCTTGACTTGCAGGGCTATAGCTGGCAAAGACATTGAGGTCACTGTCTTGAGGGCCATGGCTATTGGGGCTGCCTTGGCTCAATCAGGCTCCTTGAATATGTGGGTTGTGATGGATGGTTGTGGAGTCCATGCTCCTCTTCTTGCCAATCAGAATTCCCAGACTTGCCAGGACTCAGCTGGAAAGCAAAGAGTTTTCCTTTCTTTCTTTGTATTTTTTTTTCTTTTTTGTGGTACCAGTGTTTTGACTCAGGGCCTTGTCCTTACCTTGAGTTCAAGGCAGGTGTGCTACAATTTAAGCTACATCCCCAGTTCTTTCAGCTTTCAGTAAAAATGTGAATAGGGTCTCACATTTATTCCCAGGCTGGTGTGGATCAGAATCCTCCTATTTATGCCCCCAGCATAGCTGGGGTTGTTGGGCCCCAACTAGGAAAAAAATAACAGATGTGGGGCCCCGTTTAAAAAATAACAGGGACATCATCATTTCAGGCTCAGGCTCCTTTGTTCCTTAGCACTGACCTGAACACAACCTCTCCCCTGGAATGCACCATAACTTGGGCATGAACCCTCCTCTGGAATGCACCACCTCAGCCCTGATCCAATCATAATTGAGCAAAGCAGGCCTTTGCCCAAGGTGACCAAAAAAAGAAATAACTCTAGCCACACTCCTGATGACCAAGACACAATGGAGTAAAAACCAATTCCAATATGCCAAGACCCCCTCACCTGAGTAACATCCAATCTGTTTACCCCTAGAATGAGAAGTCCTGCCTCCTGCCCTTCCCTAGTAAAAACCCTGCAGGGGTGAGGCTCGGGACTGTCTGTGCAGACCCGCTGTGTCGGTGAGGACGGAGAGCCCGAGCTTAAGCCCGAATAAAGGCTCTTTGTTTTTGCATGCGACTTTGGACTCCTGAGTGGTCTTTTGTGGTCTCACGATCTGCGTACAACAGGGTGACAGCCTTATGCCATCATAATAGGCTTCTAGAAACTTTTTGCCTATGCTGACCTCTCAACACAATCCTCCTGATCTCCACTTTCCAAGAAGCTAGGAATATAAACATGAATCATTTCTCCTGGCACTCTATCCACTCTTATTCAACATAGTACTAGAATTCTTAGCCTGAACAATAAGGAAAGAGAAAGAAATAAAAGTGAAACAAAAAGGAAAATATAAAGTCAAATTATAGCTGGGTGCCAGTGGCTCATGTGTGTAATCCTAGCTACTCAGAAGGTAGAGATCAAGAGGTCTGCAGTTTGGAGCCATCCCCAGGCATGTAGTTTGGAAGACCCTATCACACACACACACACACAAATCAGAAAAAAGGGCTGTTAGAGTGGTGCAAGTGGTGAGGCACTGATTTCAAACCCCAGTGCTGTCAAAAAACAACAATAAAAAAACCCCAAATTATCCCTATTTAGAAATGATATGCTCCTATACTTATAAGACCCTAACAACTCTACCAAAAATCTCTTAATTCTGCTTAAAACTTTTAGCAAAGTAGCAGGCAGGATACAAAACCCATATACAAAAATCAGTAGCTTTTCTCTATGTCAATAATGAACATGCTGAGAAAGGAATCAGGAAAACAATACTATTAACAAAATTTTCAAAAACAAAAAAACCATTAAGAATGTGCATAACAAAGGGCACAAAAGACCTACACAAGGAGACTTATAAATCCTTGATGAAAGAAATTGAAGAAGACAATTAGTAGATAGGAAAACCTCCAATGTTCATGAATTTGCAAAATTAATGTTGTTTAAAGGCTATATTACTGAAAATGATCTACAAATTCAGTGCAATTCTTAAAAAAATTGAACATCATTTTTAACAGACATAGAAAAATCTATCCTAAGATTCGTATACAAGCACAAAAGACCCAAAATGGCTAAAGCAGTACTGAGCAAAGAAAGCAACCAAACTACAAACTATACTACAAAGCCAGCAACAAAAAATATCAGCGTCATGGCACGAAAGCAGACATGTAGCCCAATGGAATGGTATGGAAAAAATATCCAGAAATAAGCCCACACATAAATAAGTCGTCTGATTTTTGACAAAACTGCCTAGCACACGTCGGAGAAAAGAAAAACTCTTCAACAAGTGTTTTTGGGAAAACTGAATATCCATGCATAGAAATTAGTTGTACATGAATCAATGATCTAAATTAAGACCTGAAACTTTGGAATACTAGAAGAAAATGTAGGGCTGAATAGGACTCCATTTGTTCAGTAAGTAACAAGAATTCACAAATGAGTTGATGTCAAATTAAAAAGCTTCTTCACACCAGGAAACAGTTATCAAGAGGCAGCATATAGAATAGCAGAAAATCTTTGCCAGCTCTTCATCCAATAAAGCATCAATATCCACAATATATAAAGAGCTGCACAGAGTGAAAACAAAAGAATAAACCAATTAATAAATGGGAAATGTGTAGAACATAAAGTCCTCAGAAGTACAAATGGTCAAGAAATACATAAGAAATATTCAACATCCTTAGCCATAAAGGAAATGCAAATCAAAACTACACTAAGATGTCATCTCACCCCAATTAGAATGGCAATCATTGAAAAAACAGCATCAAATGTTGGCAAGGATGTAGGGGAAAATGGAAGCCTTATACACCATTTTTGGGAATGTAAATTACTACAACCACTATGGAAACCAGTATGGAGGTTGCTCAAAAAGCTACAAACAGAACTACCATATGATCCTGCTATACCACTATTAAGCATATATCCAAGGGAACATAAGTCAGCACACAATATAGACACCTGCACAACCATGTTTATGACAGCACCATTTACAATAGACAAACTATGGAACCAATCCACGTGTCCATCAACTGCAGAATTGATATCAAAATTATGGTAGCTGGAGTCATGGCTCACACATTACAGTGTGTGCCTAGCAAGTGCAAGGTTGAGTTTAAACCCAGATACCACAAAAAATTTGATAAATATATATGTGTGTGTGTGTGTGTGCATATATCACAATATATCCATGTGTACATATGTACATATATACAAATACATAAAACCTTCAGCTTTATAGAAAAATAAAATTCATGTAGTTTGTAGGAAATTAGATTGAACTGAAAATAATCATGTTAAGTAAAATGAGCCAAACTGAGAAAGACAAACAAAACAAATATCTTGTTTGTCTTTCCCATATGTGGAATGTTGATTTACTTGAGTATAAAAAGGTGGGTGGGGGGAGACTGATTGGAAATGGAAACTAGTTGGAGGTTGAAGGACAAAAGAAGAGGGTGAAGTGTAATGAATATGAATGAAGTATTTCATACTCATGTATGAAAATAGTATAATGAATCTCATTAAAATTATATGAAATGTAGGTTATAAGAAAGAGTAATAGCAGGAGTAAATTTGTTCACAGTATATTTGTATGCATGTATGGAAAGATCTCAATGAAACCCCATGCTAATAAAATCATAAATCTAAATGCGAAAGACATAAAACTGGTAGGTGGAAACCTAATAGTAAATCTTCATGAACTTTGATTAGTCATTCACATCTTAGATGTGACAATAAAAACACCAGGAAGAAAAATAGCCAGAGAAATTCCAGTACCTAAAAATGGACAGTGTCACACTGCACATGACACCATCAAGAAAGCATGATAACAGAATGGGAGAAAGATTTATAAACCATATAGCCCATGAGGGACTGAAATACAGAATATATAAATTATAACAATAATAAAAGCTCATAACCCATTTTAAAATGAGGAATGGATCTGCATAGACATTTCTTGATAGAACATATACAAATGGAAATGAGCAGTAAAAATGTTCACCAACAATAGCCACTAGAGAAACATAAATAATAACCCTATGAAATTCCACTTCACCTCCCCAGTATAGCTGTACAAAAAAAGAGAGACTCTAGAAATGTTAATGAAGATACAGAGAAATAAGAGGATCATTACATATTGCTGTTCAGAGGAGTAAGATAGCATAGCCACTTTGGATGTTTTCAAAATACTGAACATGGGACAATATATAACAACAATTTCACTCCTCTATTTCTATGCAAAAATTCTTGAATCAGACTCAACACACACTGCACAAAACCAGAAAAATTTTACAAAAAATATTCATGGTAATATTATCTATAATAGCCCAAATTTGGAAACAACTTAAATGCGTGTATACTACTGAGTGGCTGAAAAACATGTTACATATACTTAAAATGGAAAATTATTTGACAACAGAAAATAGTAGAATATTGACATGGATGAACCATGAAATCATTACAGTAAGTGAAAAAGCCAGTCAGGAACCATCACAAGATTACATTTTTTTCAAAAAGCTGTAATAGGCAAATCTCTAGGGACAGAAGTAGATTATTGTTTACAGATACTGGTAGTGATGGAGTGGATATGAAGTTTCTTCTGGGGTTAATGAAAATATTATAATCTTATACTATTAATGATGGTTGCACAACTCTGTGGATATTCAAAACCATTAAATTGTACACTTAAAATAAGTGAAACTGTGGCAGTTAATGATAGTTCAAGAAAATGTTAAGCCATCATTTTCATTCATAACTTTATGAAAGAGAAATCCTGGGCATATTAAATTAAATTAGATATTTTCAGTGAGAACTGGAAGAACAGTATCTCAAAATACTGAAGAATTTTAAAATAAATTTATTTCCTAACTGGTCTTTATACGGCTGTGGGAAATAGAATTAAAAATATGGGAGACTAGGAAAACATTTGGAGTTTTAAAGAGGAAAGGGGATGATAAAATTATTCATGCCTTGTTACTTTTGAGCAAGACACTACAACACATTTTGAACGTAGTGTTGGGGGAAATGACAAGTGGTTAAGAGGCGTGCAGGTGTAAGTGCACAATACGTAGCTGAACATGTGATCCTGCATCCCAGAATAAAGGTGTTGGCTTGGGTACTTGAATGGACAGCATCCTTGTGTGGATGCTACTTGATGCTGTTGGTGATATTTGATGCTGTATCAAAAGGGGAGTCCCCAGAAGTAATTAGATGTAGGCTGCAGAGAAACTTGAAAAGGCATCTACTTTAAGGATGCATATAAAAAAGAGGAAGGTGCATGGAAGACTGGCTATGATAGTCCAGAGACAGGAGAAAAAACAATACCAAAGAAAGAACAGCATCCCAGGAAGAAGTGGTCAAAGTCCTAAGGGACTCATATACCAGAGAGTGCATAACCTCAGAACTGAATATGGATTTGAATTTTTTTTTAATTCTTGGGTTCAGTAAATTAAGTGAGTCCCATGTGGGTGGAAGTTTGCAGTGAGAAATCTAGGCCAGAAAGAGTATGTGCCACTACTTTTTATTAAAAGTAATAGTAATCTTTTGGAAAAAGACTTCTAGTTTTTTAAATGGTATTCTTGTTTATAGGTATGTCAATTATGAATCTCATTAAGCATGTATTTTAATACTTATTATGTATCAATAGCTATATCTCAGGTAAATGACATTCTTTTGGTTCCTGAATGTTCAATTTTAATATGTGTAAAGAAGCCTAAGACCAAAGAGGATTAGAACCACTAATTTAGATGATCCTTTAAAGAATGAAAATGTGGAAAGTCAGTGAAAGCTGCAAGGGGAATGCTGTGTCAAAGGAAGACTTGTTCTTATGATGAAGGAGGAACAGACTTATTTGTGCTTAGATGCTGAGAGGAAGGAACAAGAGAAAATAAGGAGCAGTGAATATGAGAAAAAGAAGGGACAAATGGGACGTGACAAATCAATTTTCTCTAACATTATATAGCTCTGGGCATGCCTAGCACCACACTCACATCTTTGTTTTCAAATATTATTCTCTGATTAAAGGAACTAGGATTCATTGTAGAAGAGATTAAATCCAGTGCTGCACCAGGGAAACTACAAGAGCCAGGGTTTCTTGTGCTGCCATTAGAATAGGGAAGCCACATCAAAGGGTGGGGCTTTGGAAAGACTGGGGCCAACCTGAGGTACTCCCAGGGGCCAGACCTGGGGTAATGGGAACAACAAAATAAATGATGGATTAAACCCCACAGACTATAAAATATCAAGATGTCCACACTGAGTTTAATAAGTGAATGAATAAATGAGGGAAAAGCACAGTTCTCCCTTACAAAAACATTTTAAATAAATGTGGAAAAATTAAAGCAAATAAAAATCCCTGCCTTGAGCAGAAATAAGATATTTACAATCTCAAAGTATCTCCTCTGAGGAACTTTTGAATTACAAAGAAAAAATAGTTATTGAACTTCTATGAAACCCAGCAGCTACCAGCTGTCCAGGTGAACTATGGAGAGGATGTTCTGAGTGCATTCCACACTTATCTCTGGGAGTCTGCTGAAGAATGTTGAACCTTAATTTAGTGCTGAGAAAATATCAGACAAACCCAAATTGAGGGATATTTTGCAAACTAATTGACCAGTATTTTTCTACTCATGAGACAGTGTGATAGGCAGATTGCTCCTCCCTCTACACAAATGTTCATGCCCAAATCCTGGAGCTCAACACATTAAGTTTATTTGCAGATGTGGGATTGTGGATTTGGAGTCTGTCATGCTAGATGGCATGATTATCCTGAATTATGCATGGGGGCAAACCCTTACAAGGCAGAGCTTTCTCCCTTGTCAGACTGTGAAATGCAAGAAGAGGGAAAATCACAGAGACACCAAGTTTGAGGAAACCTGATGACATGCCTCTGAGCTGAGATGCCAAGCACAGGGATATGGAAGGCACTGAGAGTTAAAGACAGTTCCATCCTCAGTTTTAGGACTCAAGGACTGAATTCTGGCATCAACGTGAATGAACTGCAAAGTGGTCTCTTTCCAAGGTCTCTGAGTGAATTTCAGGCTAACCAATTTCTTGCATTTTGCCTTTGTGAAATTGAAGCAGAAAAATCAGGGGAGACAACTGGCTTGCAAAACTGCACGAAAAAAACTTGCATTAATTCAACATTAAGTTTGCTTTAATTTATAAAAGCAAATAGAAAATGGTGAAGTTAGAAAACAGAGAAGGGAAGTCTGAGGAACTGTCCAAGTGGAAAAGATCCAGGAGAGAACAATTGTGTCAGTGTGGAGTCCTGTAACCAAAAAGAGCATCGCTATGGAGAACCATGAAGCCCTAGTGCAAGCAGTAAGGATGATGTAGTACCAACATGCAGTTCTTAGTCTTGAACAAATGCATCATGGTTATAAGAATACTCACAGAGGGAAAGCTGTGTCAAGGGCACACAGAACTCTTTGTTGTTTGCAACATTTCCATAACTGCAGTTCTTTTAAAATCAAATTCTAAAACCAACCTACTCCAATCCCACAATCATGATGGAAATACCTATGACCAAGGGAGCCTCCCCACCTCTGAACACTTTGTATTTACAATCTTTAGCTGCATGGTCACCTTTGGAGAACTTACTCCATGAATCAATTTGGCAGGAATACTGCAGAGATTCTCATAATATGATTTCTTTCATAAAAGACTTTTGAGGACAGGTGTGGTGAGTTAAAGGCTGTTCTTTGTGTCCTCTTTCCAGTGAGTTCAGCCTGAGTCATAACCCAGGATTCCACAGCAGTAGTTAAGTAAATGATATGCATTTCTGAAATAGCTTCAACAGATCTCATTTTTCCAATCCATACATGTTATTTCCACCATATTCAACCTCTTATACTCTTTCTTTATATCCTCCACACTTCCACTGTTAACAACCCCTCAAACAGGACCTGGTTTGCCTTAATATTTTCTGTTTTTTGAAAAAAAAATAATGACATCTTTGTTTGTTTAAGATAGCTATATAAAAAGTTTCATTGTGACATTTCTATGTATATATGTATTATAACCTGAGTTGGTTCATCACTCTATTTTTCTCCTTTCTACCTTAGTCCCCTTCTTATAATGATTTCAACAGGTTTAAGAATTATTTGTTCATTCTTGTATAGAGATATGTCAACTATATTCACCTCCTTAACTTCTTTTTCCCTCCCCCTTTCTCATGTGGCCTCCCCATAGTGTGACCTTGCAGCATTATTCAAAATAGCTAAACTGTAGAAACAGCCAAGATGCCCCAGTACTGATAAATGGATTAAGATAATGTGGTATTTATATATAATGGAACTTCATTCAGCCATAAAGAACAATGAAGTTTTGTCATTTGTAGGTAAATGACTGGAACTGGAGAACATCATCTTTAGTGAGATTCAGGTTCAGAATGTTAAAAGTTGCATATTTTCTCTCATATGTGGAATATAGACCCAACACAAATATAAGCAATATTTTGAAGTCTTATTTTATTCTAAAAAACTTGCTGTGGTTCACATAAAGTAAAATTGTCAGTTAATGTTCATTTATTGTTTCTGATTTATTTAGCATGATTTATATTTACTCTAAATTCCAAAAAAATTAAAGGTTATTATAATTATGTTTATAATTGTAGCTATAAAGATAATAACAAATTAATTGAGAATAAAATTTCTCTAAGCCAGTACTATATCAATATTGTAGAGGAAGTTTTTGAAATTTTCGCATGTTGCAAGTTGTAATTCAAATGTTGATCAAATTCACATAAGAAGTTCTCTGCCAGTCCAGAGCAGATGCCATGAAGCATGGTAGTGCACAGAGGATGAAGCAAGGAACACAGTGACAGGGCACTGCCAGTACTTCATCCAGGAAACTCCTCCTCAGTGCTGGTTTGTTAAGCATCAGGATCCAAAGCCAATGTGAGCATGGTCACCTCCATTAAATATCTTACAGCCCAATAAAGAGATGAACTGGTAGACAAATTATCACATTTACAATGTGACAAGTATTGTGATAAGGATTTGGTTAATATACTATGGCAGCAGAGAGAAGATGGAGCCAAGGGGAAGCACCCCCAAAGAAAGGGAAACTGCACAGTATCAAAAGATGAACAGAATCATTCACATGAAAACAAGGATTAAGCACATCCCAGGTATTCCTATACAGGGAACTGGTGAGTTGGGCAGCGGCCCCACTCCTGCTTTCCAGGCATCTTCTCCTTGTCAGGGCAACAGTTCAACCCATGCCTAGCACAGAATGTGGGAGCATAGTCTCACCTGGGCCAGGTGTATCCCTGGACTTTCTAGGACCCATATACTTTGGGAGTTAAACATACCAATACTGATTTATATATAGACATATATAAGTTAGGGAAATCAAATTTTATGAGGGACAATGGAGATTTATCCCTCCAAGATGAAACCTACATCTGTTTCAACCCAGGGTTGCACATCTGGGGAAGGGTTTCACACATATGCTTAACATCCCTAATATGAAAATCCAGAATTCAAAATGCTCCAAAGTCCAGAACTTTTTGAGTGTCAACATGATACCACAAGTGGAAAATTATACAATCTTATTTTTAAAATATTAAACTTATTGTATAAAATTTACAATTTAACCAGGCAAAGCAAACCAAGCAAAGACAGCTTGAGCTTGAGAGGAGGTCTTTACCTCCCAGCTCTGAGTGTCCTGAAACAACCAAAGAGCGATAAACCACATGGCAGAGTCACATTGCAGAAGTCTCAGTGATAGGTCATGGCTCAAGACCAGGAATGCTGAGGGACAAGGCAGGGCAGATTCCAGGGCACAGGCATGGAACATTGCGTCAGCCACTGTGATTGCATGTGCCCTGGGGCTCCCATTCTCATTACCTTTGGCCCCCTGGTGGCTCTCATGGAAAAGTGCTTTTGTGTAAAGCCCACTGACTAGAAGAACCCAAGGGAATTTTCACGTTTGAGAACTGTTTTCAAATATACACAGAAAGGAATCTGAATTCAATCTCAACCTAACAGCTGCTCAAGAGTATGAAATCAAGTATTACAAACATTTTTCATCACACTGATTGATTGTAAATTTGTACTCATGAATCAGTGCATTCCGGATTTTGTTAAGCAAAATTTAAAATTATTTTGTACCTAAAAAACTTTTATAAACCCCTTTTAAGCTATAAATCCAAATTTTCCAGAAATCACATTAATTTTATATTCATCAATTTCAAGTGAAGGGAGTTTATAAGAATGATATGAACAACTGTTCTCTACAAAGTCCTACTTTTTAAATTTTATGATTTAAATGAAGTATTAGCAACAGAAGAAGATAATTAAATACATCAAAATTATTCCATCTCACATTTTATTCCAGGTGCCCTACTTATCATTACTAAATTTAAATTCTTAAGCAAACAAAAAGCACAGGAGTTCCACCAAAGATTTGGCTTCTGCTATCTGGAAAGCCTTGTCTTAGGCACTGTAGTGAATAAAAGTGTTATCAGAATCAAAATAATACTCACAAGCACTTTAGTATATATTGCAGAGAAAAATAAAACTTACAATAAATCAAGATTAAATAGAATACTTCTTGGCATGAAGTGTAATATAATAAAGGAAGCAATTGCAAAACTAGGAAGTATAGTGTTGATAAAAAGGCAGTGAGCAAAAGACTTCAGAGAAGAAGAGATCCAAGTGATCACTGAAAAGTGAGATGAATTTAAGGAAGAGAAATGGGGAATCATTCAAGAAAGGCAAGGAAAAGTTCAAATTCACAATGGCCCATAGCCCAATGTGGGAAGGATATGCTTCATTGAGAAATTTAAAAAGAGATAAGTAGGAGGAATGGCCAAATTTTAAAAGAAGGGATATCATACACACACACACACACACACACACACACACACACACACACATCCCAGACACTGCATTCAATATTTTGGACACATCATAAAATGTCTGACTGATTCCAGGTCAACCCCTGAAACGTTCCAGGTGTAGGAGACATTAGAACACAGTTCATTTTTGGATCCTTACTTTAGGTCTTTTTATTTTAATTTGTATCCACAAGACTTCTAAGTCATACCATCTTTCACTTCATATTTGTCACCAGTCACTTGAAAATCTAAATTATTATCTATACTGTAAAATATTAAACAAAAATAAATAAGAGCTTTATTTTGCCCTTGATTTATTTGCTATTTTTGCTGCTTGCTTGTTTTTATGAATGAAAGATGATGTTTAAATGACTTATCTACCAAAACACATTGGAAGACACTCAGAAATACGTAATAAAACATAAAACAAAAAAAGTCATCAAAAGGAAAAATGGATGCTGAGTCTTGAGGAGAAATCTAGGGCAAAGTTGGTAGAGAGAAATGGAAAACACCAAACACTAGCTCTGAGACCCTCAAAACACTGAAATTAAACAAAATGGTGGAATATTGTATCTGTAAACACTATACATAAAAAGAATATGGATTTATGAACTTCTACTGAGTTCTACACATACCTATTTGCTTTAATCAGAGTTTTCTATTATTGTTATTAATAATGAAATTGTAGAATCTAGCTTTGTAATTTGATAATTACTTTTATCCATTAGAACAGAATGTATACATTTTTAAAGACAAAGAAGGAAAGGAAGTTCTAACAATAAGATGTAAGAAGAGAAAAGTAAACTGTGATTTCAAGTTGGCTAGACATGGTACTTTTACTTAAAAACAATTCTTCTATCCAGGAAAGAACTGTCTAAAATTGTAATGCTAAGAAAACTGTCTTTTGCTTGTATGTATAATTTGTGTATATCATTTATATAATATCATTTTGTGTATATCATTTGTATGTTTTGGGGAATAGTTAGTATCTTTCCTGAAAGGAAGAAACAGCTTAGGGAAAGGGTAAGATCTGAGACAAACCTAACAATGAATAAGTAATCATATAAGGTAAAACTATATAGAATAGAAAGAAGACAAATATTTTTGAGTCAAAATAGCATTATATATCAGTTTATTAAAAGTATCTACAATCTGTTCAATTTTTTCTTATAATAATGTTAATGGTGATAGTAGCAGTTGGCATTTAGTGGATGCTTACTGTGTATTATGAACTTTGTGTTCATTGAAAGACCATGGGGTGAACTCTCTGAATTGCAACTGGTCTCTGAGGCAAAGGAGGCTGAGAAACTCTGAGAAGCTTATGGAAAGTCAGTCACCTCTAACAAAGGAAAGAATGAGAACAAGACTGAGATCAGTTGCTTGGAAGTCTGGAAGCCCATGGTCCCTCCCAAGACCCATCACTGATGCTGAAAGTCTAGAAGGCTCTCTCTCTCTCGGAGACAGACAGCACCTTTAGACCTGAATAGGAGTTTATTGTTTATCATTTAATTAGGACTTGCATATTGCTTAAGAAAATGAACAAAGCAGCTAGGGATGGGATGCATACATGTAATCCCAGCACTTGGGAGACTGAGCAGGTGGATCACAAGTTTAAGATTGGCCTGGGCTGCAGAGCAAAATCCTATCTCAAGAACAAAAGAAAAGAACTTAATCAGATTTAAAATTGCATTCAGCTCACTTTTGCTAAATAGCTTTGGGCCAATGAGGTTTGCCATCCTGATTTAATTTTAATTTCTATTATGCTGTTATCACAATTCTCAATGAAAATACCAAACTAGTGTCTGATGTAATACATTCACATAAAAGTTCTCTCCATTAAGTGGAGCCCATTTAAAATTTACTGATATATCCAAAGGTAAAATATGCAGTGTTTTTTAGATGGACACTAGCACAAAATATTCTACCCATCTACAGGGTTCTTGATATGCTGAGCACTGGAAATAATCCTCATTTGAGGAGGGAGAGAAGGCATCTTTTTATTTGACCTTATATAATGGCTTCTAAACACTGATTTAAGCAAGAAGGTATACATGTTCTCTCTATTTCTTGCTCTATTCTTTTGGGTGTCTGTGGGTGTTTGACCCTTGCATGAAGATATGAAAGGAGTCTTGCCCACGCATAGCACTTTAGACTTCCATGAAGCCTCTCCTTATTTCCTTTCTTCCTGTGGCAGGGAGAACTCCAGGATTACCACAAGATTCCTGCCCATTTTGCATATTTTCTGTGTCACTCTTTCCCATATGTTTGAACACAACTGTGGCTATCATGGAATGTTACTCACACAATTAGGTCATCATTATATTGACTTTGAGTTTGTCGACTTATTTTTTTTTTTAGAAAAATTTACTGAATTATTGCATATATACAGAAAGCACACAGACCTTAAGTGTTTACGTCAAAAATTTCAAAAACTAATCTCAATTTTTTAACTATACCCAGATCACAATCCAGATCACAAAGCAGAACAATAAAAGCTGTCATTCTTTGAGTGAAGTGATTTTAGCTTGAAGTGTTTTTACAGCAACATTTTCAAGAACTTTGTTATTAAGGGCTATATCCTCTCTTATTGGTGAGGCTTCTTTGAAATGAGGATTGTTAGTTCTGAGAAGTAGTACTATAATTTAAACTTAATTTGCCATTGCTCCAGAATTTCTAGAAATCATATATATCCAGATAGTCCTAAGATTAATCACATTGGATTTTTGTGTGTGTGAATTCAAAGAGCATGTGCAAACTGTTGTTTTGATATTTGTTCATAATAAATATTGTTTTTTATTCATATGTGCATACAAGGCTTGGGTTATTTCTCCCCCCCTTCCCCCACACCCTCCCTAACCACCCACTCTGCCCTCTCCCTCTTCCCCCCACCCCCTCAAAATACCCGGCAGAAACTATTTTGCCCTTATTTCTAATTTTGTTGTAGAGAGAGTATAAGCAATAATAGGAAGGAACAAGGGTTTTTGCTGGTTGAGATAAGGATAGCTATACAGGGCATTGACTCACATTGATTTCCTGTGCATGTGTGTTACCTTCTATGTTAATTCTTTTTGATCTAACCTTTTCTCTAGTTCCTGGTCCCCTTTTCCTATTGGCCTCAGTTGCTTTTAAGGTATCTGCTTTAGTTTCTCTGCGTTAAGGGCAACAAATGCTAGCTAGTTTTTTAGGTGTCTTACCTATCCTCACCCCTCCCTTGTGTGCTCTCCCTTTTATCATGTGCTCAAAGTCCAATCCCTTTGTTGTGTTTGCCCTTGATCTAATGTCCACATATGAGGGAGAACATACGACTTTTGGTCTTTTGGGCCAGGCTAACCTCACTCAGAATGTTGTTCTCCAATTCCATCCATTTACCAGCGAATGATAACATTTTGTTCTTCTTCATGGCTGCATAAAATTCCATTGTGTATAGATACCACATTTTCTTAATCCATTCATCAGTGCTGGGGCATCGTGGCTGTTTCCATAACTTGGCTATTGTGAATAGTGCCGCAATAAACATGGATGTGCAGGTGCCTCTGGAGTAACCTGTGTCACAGTGTTTTGGGTATATCCCCAAGAGTGGTATTGCTGGATCAAATGGTAGATCAATGTCTAGCTTTTTAAGTAGCCTCCAAATTTTTTTCCAGAGTGGTTGTACTAGTTTACATTCCCACCAACAGTGTATGAGGGTTCCTTTTTCCCTGCATCCTCGCCAACACCTGTTGTTGGTGGTGTTGCTGATGATGGCTATTCTAACAGGGGTGAGGTGGAATCTTAGCGTGGTTTTAATTTGCATTTCCTTTATTGCTAGGGATGGTGAGCATTTTTTCATGTGTTTTTTGGCCATTTGAATTTCTTTTGAGAAAGTTCTGTTTAGTTCACTTGCCCATTTCTTTATTGGTTCATTAGATTTGGGAGAATTTATTTTTTTAAGTTCCCTATATATTCTGGTTATCAGTCCTTTGTCTGATGTATAGTTGGCAAATATTTTCTCCCACTCTGTGGGTGTTCTCTTCAGTTTAGAGACAATTTCTTTTGATGAACAGAAACTTTTTAGCTTTATGAGGTCCCATTTATCTATGCTATCTCTTAGTTGCTGTGCTGCTGGGGTTTTGTTGAGAAAGTTCTTACCTATACCTACTAACTCCAGTGTATTTCGTACTCTTTCCTGTATCAACTTTAGAGTTTGTGGTATTTTGAGTTAATCTTGGTATAGGGTGATATGCATGTTTTCCCAGCAGTTTTTGTTGAAGAGGCTGCTATTTCTCCATCGTGTATTTTTAGCTCCTTTGTCAAAGACAAGTTGGTTATCGTTGTGTGGCTTCATATCTGGGTCCTCTATTCTGTTCCACTGGTCTTCATGTCTGTTTTTGTGCCAATACCATGCTGTTCTTATTGTTATTGCTTTGTAATATAGTTTGAAGTCCGGTATTGTTATACCTCCTGTATTGTTCTTTTGACTGAGTATTGCCTTGGCTATTTGTGGCCTCTTGTGTTTCCATATAAATTTAACAGTAGATTTTTTGATCTCTTTAATGAATGTCATTGGAATTTTGATGGGAATTGCATTAAACATGTAGATTACTTTTGGGAGTATCGACATTTTTACTATGTTGATTCTACCAATCCATGAGCCTGGGAGATCTCTCCACTTTCTATAGTCTTCCTCAATCTCTTTCTTCAGAAGTGTATAGTTTTCCTTGTAGAGGTCTTTCACAGTTTGTCAACTTCTACGGGAACCAGTCTTAGCCAAAATGTGAAATCTCACACACACACACACACACACACACACACACACACACATATACACACACACACATACATCCAAGGGTTTCACAAAGCTTGTAGTTAGCATTTCTATGTTTTACCACAGAGTTGTGAAAAAACTTTATTTCTGAATTAACAATAGTAGCTGTAACAGTTTTGACACTGTCAGACATACACTTTCTTCTCCATAGGGATAAGGGTGGTATTCTCACTTTATAATCAATGTTTTCTGACTGGGTCAAGTCTAATATTTCCCATTTTTATTTATTTTATTAGAATATAATTGTTGTACATGGGGGAGTCCTTATGATATTTACATATGTGATCACAATGTATCTCAAACATATTTACCCCTTATGTTATTCTTCCTCTTTTCCTTCCACCTTGTTAGAACAATTTCAACAGGTTTCATTGTTCTTTTTTCATATATGAATACTTGATACATCCACCATATTCTTCCTCCTTCACTTTTCCTGATGATCTTCACCCTCCTACCTCCTCTGGACAGATCTGTTTACCTTTCTGTCCTTCATTTTTTTAAGTATGATTTGATTATTTAAGAGGATTTTGCTTAGTATTTCATATACGTATATGCCCCACTTTCATCAGATAAACCCCTTTATTACTTAGTATTCTTTATTGCCCTGCTCCCCTATTATTCTTCAATATACAGTGTGTTGAATTATTTTACCCTCATACACAGATCTAATGTATTTCTCTGTTTTAATATTTTTCTCTCTCTAAAATTCTTTTTTCCTCTCCTGCCTTCCCCTAGTCCCCTCAGACTAACCCATTCATATAATCATGTTCTTCCTCTTTCTTTGTTTCTTACTATATGTGTGTGTGTCTGTAGGACCACCTGCACTTATATGTACATTTATCTTTTAGGTCTAACTTCTACTACATATGACAGAAAACATGTGACTTTTAACCTTTTGAAGTTGGGTTACTTAGCCTAAGATGAAGTTGTCCAGGTCCATTCATTTATCTACAAATAATATAATTTCATTTTTCTTTGTGGCAGAATAATGCTCCATTGTATATGTATACTACAGTTTTAGAATTCATTCATTGGTTGTGGGGCATTGGTACTGTTTCCAAAGTTTGATTAGTGTGAATAGTGTTGGAATAAATGTAGTTGTACAAGTGTCTCTGTCATGTCCTGAGGCACATTCTTTTGGGAATTTGTCCAGGAGTGGTATTGCTGGATTGTGTGGTAGTTCTCTTTTTAGATTTTTCAGGAAACTCCATATTTCTTTCAAAAGTGGTTGCACTAGTTTACATTCCCACCAATAGTGCAAAAGTGTTCCTTTCTCCCTTCATGCTAGCAAGCATTTATTGTTATGTTATTGGTGATACCTATTTTGCCTGGAGTGAAGTGAAATCTCAGTGTCATTTTGATTTGCATTTTCTTTATGGCTAAGAATATTGCACACTTCTTCATGTATTTTTTGGCCATTAATTCTTCTTTTGGGAATTGTCTATTTAGTTTACTTGTCCATTTCTTCAATTCCTTGCCAAATGTATAGCTAGCAAAATTTTCTCCTATTCTGTAGGCTCTCTTCAGTCTAGTGACTGTTTCCTTTTCTGTGAAGAAGCTTTTTAGTTCCATGCAGTTCCATTTGTCAATATTCTTAGTTGTTGAGCTATTGGAGTTCTATTTATAAAATTACTACCTCTGCCTACGTGATTCTGCATATTCCCTATTTTTTTTTTGAAGTGATTTCACGGTTTCAGGTCTTACATTAAGATATTTGATCCACTTTGAGTTGACACTAGTAGAAGGTGAGAGACTGGGATCTTGTTTCAATCTTCTACAGGTAGATATTCAGTTTATTCCAACACCATTTGTTGAGGAGGTAGTCTTTTCTTCAACACATTGTTTAAGGATACTTTGTCAAAACTAAAATGGCTACAGCTGGGTGCATTTGTGTGTAGGTCTTCCACATTGTTCTACTGACTTTCAATTCCTCATGTCTGTTTTTGTGGCAGTACCATGTTGTTTTTATTACTATGGCTTTGTAGTATAGTTGATGTCAGGTTTTATGATACTTTTAACATTGTTCTTTTTGATCAGGATAACTTTTGGTATTCAAGGTCTTTTGTACTTCCATATGAACTTTAGGACTGACTTTTCTATCTCAGTGAAGAATGTTGCTGAAAATTTCATAGGTATTGTATTGGACATATAGATTGCTTTTAGTATTGTAGCCATATTTGCAATATTGATTTGTCTGAACCATGAGCATGGGATGTCCTTCCATCTACTAATCTCTTCATTGACTTCTTTCTGTGATTTGTAATTTTCATTGTATAGATCTGTCACTTCCTTCACTAAATATATTCCTAAGTATTTAAATTTTTTGAAGGAATTGGGAGTGATATTGGTTTCCTGATTTCTTTCTGAGACTGTTCATTTTTTGTGCATAAAAACGTTACTGATTTTTGTGCATCAATTTTGTATCCTGCTACTATGATTGTGAAGTGTGTTTCTTGTAGACAACAGTGTTGGATCTTGCTTTTCATTTCAGTCAGAAAATCTGCCTTTTGATTTGCAAGTTAAGACCATTTACATTTATAGATTCCTGTGTTTCTGTTACTTTTTTTCCCCTCAGGTTGTATCACATGTTGATTGTTCTTTACTTTTGGCTCTAATCATGTTCAGGTTTTGCTAGTTTACTGAGTTTATCATGCTTGCTACTTCATGGGGTCATCATTTCCCCTTCCAAGTTTTATTGTTTCCTAACTCCTCATATTTCTGATTGTTTTTCATCCTTTTCCATGTGAATTGTTCCTTTGACTATCCTTTTAATGCAGGCTTGGAAGACATGAACCACTTTAGCTTATCCTTATCTTGGAAGGTCTTAATTTCTCTGTAGAGATTGAAGGATAGGTTTCTGGATATGGTATTTTTGGTTAGCAGTTATTTTCTTTCACATAAACTCCATAGTTTCCTTGCTTTAAAGGTTTCTGCTGACAGGTCTGAGGTGATTCTTATGTGTATATAAGCTGGTGTTTTTCTCTCATGGCTTTCAGTATCCTTTCTTTTTCTCCAGTTTTGGCATTTTAACTATGATATAACATGGAATTGTTCTTTTTTGTCATGCCTTTTTGGAGATCCAAATGCCTCCTGTACATGGGTGTCTACTTCATTACATAGGTTTGGGAAATTTTCTGTTATAATTTCATTAAATATGTTTCACATCCTTTAGTTTGTATTTCAGCTCCTTCTTCTATCCTGTAAATTTTTATGTTTAGGCTTTTGATTGTGTCCCAGAGTACTTGTATGTTGTATTCATGTGTATTCATTTTTCCTTGTTATTGTTTGTGTGAAGTACCTCCTTGGTCTGTCCTCCATCTCTGATGATCTTTCTTTTGTATAATCTTTTCTCCTGATAATAGAATCCACTGTAGGTTTTACTTGATTCATTGGAGATTTCATTCTAACATTTCTACTTAGTTTTTTTTCTTTTTTGTAATTTTCATTTGTTTCATGAATTTCTCTTCCATGTTGCTGATTTTGTTGTCTAGGTCTTGGATTGATTTCCTAGCTTCATTTATCCTTTTATTTGAATCATCTTTAATGTCACTGATCATTTTTAACCACAGTCTTTTCAATTCTCTCTCAGATATTTCAGTCAATTCATTATTTTTGGATTTGGATGTTGAGTTGCTGTGATGAGATTTTGGAGGGGAAATATTTCCTTAGTTTTTCATACTTAAATTTCTAACCTGTGATTTGTGCCATCTATTGATCTAAGTTTCTCTTTTACATCCTTGTGTAAGTGGAAAGCATACTGCAAACAATTTGAATGGGTAAGCAACAATTGGAACTCATATCTTCTTCCCACTAAAGTTATATGAGAGAAAAATTTTGGTTTTGGTTTTGAGTGTAGAATATCTGGAACTGTAACATTGGCTGAAAAGTGTAAGGATTAGAAATTTGGGTATTGTAGGGGTTGAGCATGGATAGGGGAAATGAATGGAATGATAAGAAGAGAAGTTAGGCATAGGAGATAATAATATTAGAGAACTCTATGTATTAACAACAGAGAAATAGAGAATGGTATGGAAGATAAGAAGAAAAAAAGAGAATAAGAAAAAAGAAATTCCAACAATTAAAAACTAAATTAAAGAGGAAGCAAGGAAAAAATAATGGAAAGAAAAAGGAGAGTAACAGACAAAAATAAAAACCAGTTCTGTCTCTGGGGGTTGGTACCAGTGGGAGGGCAGAGGATAAAAATAGAGACTGTAGGAGGGTGAATGTAGTGGAACTATTATGTATTCATGTATGAAAATGGAAAAATGAGACATGTTGAAACTATTCTAGGAATAGGAATGGAGGATAAAGAAGAATGATGGAGTGGATGACAGTTTTTTTGACAAGGTAAAGTGTTTTCTGAACACCAAAAATCCCCAAAATTTGCAAATAACATATCTCTGTAAATTATATGTTCAGTAAAAATCCCAGAGAAAACTTCAGAAATATAGCAAATACTGCACATTTGAAGAGATTAAAAAAATAACAAAAAACATGATGTTTTCTGCTTCAAATTTAATATCTGAGATTAGAGGTAATTTCCATGAGAGTCAGTATCTTTAGGCATATATATAAAAATGTGCTAGTCTGGCTTTCATCATTATAAGGAAATACCTGGGCTGGATACATTCATAAAGGGAAGAGTCTTACTTTGGCTCATAGCTCTGGGGTTCCAAGGAAAAGTGTGGGGTCTAGTGATGTCCTTCATTTTAACACAGTCCTGAGGCAGTGCAGGGCATCACATGGTAAAAAATTGGGTGTGTGCATGTGAGTGTGTGTTTGTGTTCTGGTCTTTCCCTTTTGTTTTAAATCCCTGAGGATTCAATCTTTGGGGCTCCTCTGCAATGACTTTATCTAATCTAATCACTCTGGCAAAGCCCACCTCTAAACACCATAATCTGGACACCTTTCAGTCCCCTTAGTACCTCACAGTGGGACTTAATTTTAATATATGAAGCCTTGGTGGGCACTCAACACATAACCAACTATTGCATAAAAGTGATTTTTTTTTCTTATTTATTTATTTTTTATTGTTGTGCTGGTTGAGGGTACATTGCAGCATTTACAAAAGTTCTCACAATGTATCAAATACATCTTACTTGAATTCACTCCCCCCCACTATTCTCTTTCATGCCCCCTACCCTGCTTCCTGGAACAGTTTCAACAGGGTTTTTGATTGAAGGCAACTTTCACTTAGCATGGTACTAGTTGAAATAAAAATGTAAATGCTAAAACATCTCAAAAGATTGCTACGTCCATGAATTCACTTCAACTTTCTTGATTTTACAAAGCAATACATTGAGACTGTGCTTAGCAAAACTAGCTGTGAATGTCAGCTCTGTTGCCCAGAGCCCACTGCCTTCTATAAGTGCTTTTGATAGGTTGCAAATAGACATAAGTGTTTACCACAAGAAGAATAAATCACAAGATCCCAAGGGATAAACAAAATATTATAATTAAACTTCCAAACTGCACAGCTGACCAGTCTCTGTTAAGATCAAAGTAGCCCACCAAGACCATGGAATATCACAAGGTTCTTTTTAAATCACCTCTCACCTAAAGCTTAATCCTTTCTTTACCCAAGAATGAGCCTTACCCTAGGTATCAGATGGACTTGGCACTGAGAATTTCACACAAGTAATCTCTTTAATTTAAAAGACAAAGTTCCAGGCCCAGGAACAGCACTCTAGACATAGGATGAACCTGGAGCTGAGAATTCCTCTTTGGCAATCTCAATAACTATTCCAGCTCCAAATGCTGATATTGACTTTCTTACTCTAGAGATGGCTTGCTTTCATTGTATTGAATGCGTATTTCTTTCCTAACAAACTTGCTATCATTTTCATACCTTGCTTAAATTCTTCTCTTGCTGGTGGTAAGGACCAAGATAGATAGCTGTGCTGACTTTTTCAGTAACACCTTCGTCACATGGAGTGAGTCAAATTATCTAATAAATCTCATCCCATATATCTCTTAATATCTCTTTCCTATCAGTTTTGTCTTTCTGAAGAGCCTCAATTCAAACACGTTACATAAAACTAATTCAACACTTTTGAAAATATCTTCATTTTGAAATTCCTGTGTTTGAATGAAACTACAAGACTCTGGACTTCTTTCTGCCTCTGTCGTAACTCATCTCTTCTTCCTCTTCTAAACTGTCTCCTCTTCCATTAAATCATCTCACAATATTGGAGTTCCCTAGGTGTGGGACAGGAGCCACATTCCTTTCTTTTGAATTCCTTCTTTCAGAATCTGAAATTGTCAAAATATAACAATTGGGCCAAATTCAGTCTGCCACCTGTATGTGTGTGGTCTATGAGCTGAGAAGGGGTTTTACACTTTAAATGATTTAAAGAAATTAATAGAAAACCTTGAATGCATAATGTTATTAGAATTAATCCAAGTTGCAGCATGGCTGTCTCAGTAAATCATACATTTTTATTAACATTTAATACTCCAATGTAAAGACAGCTGTATTTATTTTTGAATCCATTAGTTGAAATATGTTTATGTTATCAGTTTACTTACTATTCTGTGCTTTGTTTCTTTCACTTTCTTAATGATATTGTTGCAGAATAAGAGTTTTTTTGTGTTTTGATGACATCTAATTATCATTTGTTAAATGAATCATGCTTTTGGAGCTGTAAGTAAGAGGCTTTTCTCAACCAAGTCACAGAAACTTATACTTGTTTTTTTAATTAATTTTAGAGTTTTATTTCCTACCTTTGGGTCTATGATCCATTTTGAGTTGTCTTGATTTTGATGTGAGGAAGATGTATTAGTCAGAATTCTGTAGATAAACAGAACAGTAGAGTGTATGTAGATGCATAGGTTTGTGCTAAGAACTGGCTCATGAGATTCCTCAGAGAAGCAAGTTTGACTTCTGGAGGGTTTAAAAGGAAAGTGAAGAAGAAAAAAGAGAATACTGAGAAAGAATCTGTGACCTTCATAAGCAGCAGGACTTTATTAAGGAGAAGAGACCAGAGAGGGAATCTCACCCATTAGAGTAACACTTAGAGTGGTGAGAGCATGCCTTTCTTACAGGCCAGAATTTTAAATATCCTATGGCAGGAAGAAGGAGATTGAAAGGGGATGGGCATTAGGTAAGATGTTTGGGAAAGAGGGTGGAGGAAGTGTTGGACATTAGTGGGGAGGTCATTAAGGTTGGGCAGGTATGTGTGTTCCAGCAGTTCCAGCATTTGCATTGTTTCAGTGTTTCCTGACATTCCAGCACACATATATATATATACACATATACACATACACACACACACACACACACACACACACACATATATATATATACTTGTATATATACAATTGTGTGTATATAGAGAAGTGGCATAGACACTCCACCTGTCCTCTGGATACTTCCTACTGCCTATGGGCAATGTGGGTGTTGTCAAGTCTGGAGAGTCCATAGAAGCATAATGGCCTTAAACTGCTCCCCCATGGTAGTGAGGGAAATGGTGGTAATATGTTCCTGTAAAAACTTTTGAAGGATATTAGTGAGGCATGGTAGGATATTAGGGCCAGATAAACAAGGGTGAGAGGGACTGCAAGTGGGATGAGCCTTGTGTACGAGGAAAGAATATTAGTAGTCTGTGAGGATGTTATCTGTGAGGAGATCTAATCTCCTCTTGTTTTGAAGGCAAGGTCACAATAGGAAAAATAAGTGGTCCCAGTAGAGGAAATATCCATGGCATCCACTTCACCCAGGAAGACCACTGTTCTCAACTGTCCATTGTTCATTGTCACAGATTAGCATCGATTTTCCAGTCTTTTACCAGCATCATGAGTGATCCTGGACTGGCTGACATAAAAGCAACATTGACATAAAAATGGCATACTTTGGATATGGTTTTGAGTAGCAACCTGTATAAAAGAATACAGCCTTTGGGAGATAAAGTGAGACATGTAGTTAAATACACGTAAGCCACTGGTCATAGCATGAGAAGAAAACCCAAGTGACCTTGGGATACAGACTTTGGCCATAGGTTTAAGTAGACAAAAGAACTGAGGTCAAGGGAAAAAAGTTATTCACAGTAAATGGTTCCAATCACAAGTGTGTCCTGGTTGGTCATTACCTCAGCCTTTGTTTTGGGAGGGCTTCCAGAGTTGTTATCTGGAGGGTGTTCTGTAAAAGCAGTTTAGGTCTAAAACTAGAGACACCTTTATCAAGTAGAATGCAGAGGAAGTAAAACTCAGAATGTTCCCTGTTAAATAGACCACCTAAGGGAAAATAACTCCATAAGCAAACTAAAAAGATTAGTTTGGAGCCAGCAAAAGTAATGTTTTTGGTTTTCTTTTTTCTTTTTCTTTTACTTAACTGGAGGCCCTCAGCCAAAAATATGAGTTTACCTTCTGTCAGAGGTGCCTGCCTGTAAGGACTTGAATGTCCAGTAGCCCTGTGTAGGACCACTTCTTTAAAACCTCTGAGATTAAGTAAATTTTGTGAGGTATGGCACAGATGAGTCCATGCAGATTATGGCAGCTTTCCCCTCTTGTCTCCAATCTGTCTCTGAAGAATCTCCTCTTAAGATTTTGTCAATTAACCATTCTGGTTAATGAGAATCCCGCAGTTCAGAAAAGCATTTCCTGGATGTTCTTGGCATTGGAGGGGAAGCTTCAGAAAGGTCAGGTGGGAATCAGTGCCACTTAAGATGCATTTGGCCACATTATAAGCAACAAAAGAGGTTTTGAAGAAGTGGGCTTACCAGGCATCCATTTTTAGTTGTGTCTGGACTATAGATGGTTTCCTGATGACTTAAAAATGATGCAGAATGTCAACAGACAAAAAAAAAAAGCCAACCAAAGTAAATATCTTTTTTTTTGTATTCGTTTATCCACATGTGCATACATTGTTTGGGTCATTTATCCTCCCAGCCCCCACTCCCCTACTATCTCCCCCCTCCGTTCAAGACAGGTCCTGTTCTGCCTTTATCACAAGTTTTGTTGAAGAAAAGAGACAAGCCCAATAAGGAAGACAAAGCATCTTTGCTAGTTGAGTTGAGGTTACCTATACAGAAATACTCCTAGCATTGCTTTAGTGTACACATGTTACGATCCATGTTGATTCATCTCTAACTGATCTTTACCCTGGTTACTGATCCCCTTCTCATAATTACCTCTGTTGCTTTAAGGTTTCTGTATTAGCTCCTCTGGAGTGGGGACATCAAACACTTTCATATTTTGGGTTTTCTACTTATTTCTATATTGCCCAAATGTTCTCTCCCTTAATCATGTGATCCCAAGTCCAACCACATTGCTGCATTTGCCCTAGATCTAAAGTCCACATATGAGGGAGAACATACAATTTTTGGTCTTCTGAGCTTGGCTGACCTCACTCAGAATGATCTTCTCCAGTTCCATCCATTTACTTGAGAATAATAAGATTTCATTCTTCTTCATGGCTAAGTGCAATTCCATTGTGAACAAGTACCACATTTTCTTGATCCATTCATCAATAGTGGGGCATCTTGGTTGTTTCCATAACTTGGCTATTGGAATAGTGCCACAATAAACATGGGTGTGCAGGTGCCTCTGGAGTAACCTGTGTTGCATTCCTTTCTGTATATTCCCAGGAGCGGGATTGCTGGATCATATGGCAGGTGTATGTTTAGATATTTAAGGAGTCTCCAAATTTTTTTCCAGAGTGGTTGTACCAGCTTGCATTCCCACCAGCAGTGGATTAGGGTTCTTTTTTCCCCACATCTTCACCAACACATGTTGGTGGTGGTTTTGATGAGATGATAACTATTCTTGCTTTTTGAAAAAATAAATAAGATTGACAGACCCCTGGCAAATTTGACTAAAATGAGGAGAGAAAAAACACAAACCAGTAAAATCAGAAATGCAAAAGGAGAGATAATAACAAACACCAGGGAAATCCAGGAAATCATCAGAGACTACTTTGAGAACCTATATTCAAATAAATTTGAAAATCTTGAAGAAATGGACAGATTTCTAGAAACTTACAACCACCCAAAACTGAACCAAGAAGATATTAATCACCTGAATAGATGTATAACACAAAAAGAAATTGAAGCAGCAATCAAGAGTCTCCCAAAAAAAAAAAAATCCAGGACTGATGGATACACTGCTGAATTCTATAAGACATTTAAAAAAGAACTAATACCAACTCTCCTTAAACTGTTCCATGAAATAGAAAGGTAAAGAACACTGCCTAACTCATTCTATGAAGCCAAAACCTGACAAAGACACCTTCAAAAAAGAGAATTACAGCCCAATTTCTTTAATGAATATCGATGCAAAAATCCTTAAGAAAATAATGGCAAACCAAATCCAACAACATGTCAGAAAGATCATACACCATGACTAAGTCAGCTTCATCCTAGGGATGCAGGGAGGGTTCAACATACACAAATCTATAAATGTAATACAATGCATCAATAGAAGCAAAGACAAAAACCAATTGATCATCTCAATAGATGCAGAAAAAGCCTTCAACAAGATCCAACACAACTTCATGATAAAAGCTCTAAGAAAACTAGAAATAGAAGGAATGTACCTCACCATTTTAAAAGCTATTTATGACAAACCTACAGTCAACATCATACTTAACTGTGAAAAACTGAAACCATTCCCCTAAAATCAGGAACAAGACAAGAGTGCCCACTATCCCCACTCCTATTCAACATTGTACTGGAATTCCTAGCCAGAGCAATTAGGCAAAAAAAAAAAGAAATAAAAAGAGTACAAACAGGCAAAGTAAATATCTTGAAGGCTGCTCAAATGAAAAATAGGTACACAACAAGGTGATTGGACTTTGATCAAAAGATAAAAGCAAGAGCACACAAGGGAGATAAGAGGATAGGTAAGACACCTAAAAAAACTAGATAGCGTTTGTTGCCCTCAATGCAGAGAAACTAAAGCAGATACCTTAAAAGCAACTGAGGCCAATAGAAAAAGGGGACCAGGAACTAGAGAAAAGGTTAGATAAAAAAGAATTAACCTAGAAGGTAATACACATGCACAGGAAATCAATGAGAGTCTACTCCCTGTATAGGTATCCTTATCTCAACTAGCAAAAACTCTTGTACCTTCCTATTATTGCTTATACTCTTTCTTCAACAAAATTAGAGATAAGGGCAAAATATTTTCTGCCAGGTATTGAGGGGGTGTAGGGGAGAGGGAGGGGGTGGGGGCAGGGGGCAGAAATGACCCAAACATTGTATGCACATATGAATTAAAAAAAAAAAGAAAAATAGGTACTGGGTAGAGTTATTTTTTAGGTTTAGTTACAAATGCTCCAAAGAAGGATCCAGACTGAGAATGAGAAGACTTAGAATACCCATGAATAAAATGCTGAAAAGTAGTTTGGGAATTGCGAGAACATTTAGTTATTTCCATTCCAGATTGCATTTTTAGTTAAACAATTATGACTGATAGTATTAAAGCAGTATAAAATGTTCCTTGTTACAAATAGGAATATGTGGACACAAGCTTGCAAAAGTCTATCATCGTTAACTGTAGATCTCTTCAAGTTAGGAGGTCAATGCCTAAGATCCCAAATAGCCTTATTTTCTAATGTACATTTCATACATATACAGTAACATTTATTTGACTAAAACTAATATAGGCCAGGTCCAACCCCTGTCTCCTCTCCTGGAATGGCCATTCAGGTGAGGAAAAGAGAGACAGAAATGGACAGGAAGAAAGGGAAAGAAAAGTCCTGCTCAAGTCACATTGTCAGTTCTTCCAGCATCCTGAGTGACTCACATTGTCCTAGGACCACAAACATAAAATCAATTGGAAATCTAAATGAAATGTGTCCAACACATTAGTGAAGAGAAGTGTTACCATCCAAAATGTGGTTATACTGCTTTATGTTTACCCATTGTTACATTCACCAGTCCTTTTTATTCCTTCATTCAGATTTAAGTTATTATTGGGTGGGGCTGTAGCTCAGTGGTAGAAATGCTAGCCTCACATGTGTGAATCCCTGGGTTCATTCTCTAGCACTACATCAAAAAAAAAAAAAAAACCAATTAAAGTTTTTGCCTAATGTGTTTTTATTTCAGTCTAAAAAAATCTCCCTTTAGTATTTTCTCCAAGGCAATTCTGCTAGAAATGAATTCTGTATTTATGTTTATCAGTGAATGTCCCAAATTCTTCATTTTGGAAGAATAATTTTGCTGCATATAGAATTCCAGTTGACCTTCCTAGTCTACAAACTATTTTTAGACACAGTGTCTTGCTTCTTCCTTCATATCACTTACCATTCTCTGTCAATGCTTTAGGAAATATTCAGAGTATGCCCCACTCAGCTGTAGGTATTTAAACTACAAAGTCATCTGAAATACTAATTTCTCGGTTTTTTCCAAAGATCATACAAAGCCTATATCAGGTACATGAATAAGGAAAAGTTAGTCTATTACATTCAATTTATGCCATGAGATATTAAGGCTTAATTTACTTGCAAGACCACATTCAGAAAGGCCCACTAACTGTGCATTAGAAGTCTAGGCATATGCTCTTTGAACATAGTGTTATGTATGACTCACTTATCCATCTAGCTTTAGTGCCTAAGAGCATGGTTCAATAAGATACTAAAAAATACTTTTTTGGATTTATTAATATTTATTCCTATTTTAGTCTATATTTATTTTAACTATGCAAAATAATCATTGTAAGTATAGATGGATGCTTTTTCAAGAGTAATAAAAAAGAGAGGGAGACTAAATATCAGAAGTATAAAAAGTAACCTTATATAATTATCCAGGCAGACACTGCTGATCCCTGATCAATACCCATCCTTCTTTCTTATTAGCTTAATATAGATTGTGTCTGAGTCAGCACCTTGCAGCTAGAGTCAAGCACAATGCATATTCCAGGGCATGATCTGCTAGTAGAAAGCTATACTGTGTCCAGTAAGGCAGTTCCTGGACCAGTAAATGGAGAAGTCTCAGTCAGCACAAGCTTTACATCTTGTTCTTGCTCTTTGCTTTCTCTTCATTGCTTTATTCATAATGCAGATGAATTAAAAGAACAAAAAACACAAAGGAAAAGGGGTGCTGACTTGTTATATGTTGTATACTTTAGGTCTTTTGTCACAGTGATAGAAAGCTGACTAACAAGATGCTAAGAAGAAACATACCTCAAACTGATAAGATTTGTGGAACATCTCTTTAGTATTCCCATGCAAAATAGTAAACATTAATGCAAAACTACAACAATTAAAAGGAGAATGGGTGATTGGAGAAATAAATCATTAAGGAATAAAGGTCACTCCACCATTTGAACACCAAAGACCAGCAAAGTTTCTTGCTGAGATGGAGATAAGTATGGAACATCTAATGAGAAAAGGAAGCTGTAGGGCTCAAGTACCACTGCTTGATCAATTGAAGACTCCTGTTGCTCTGCAAATTTTTCTTGGATGTTATGTATGTGCTTATCAGTTTAAGCAAGCCATTTACCTTCCCCCTCTCTCTCTTTTTTAATTTACTTTCAAGTTGTTGAAGTGTAACTTTGAAATCTTGTATTTAAATGATAGGGAGTCATTGGAAGTGTGGCAGAGTCATTGGGACTCTGCTTCTCTTCATTTTGGGAAAATACTGAAACTTCACTTGTTATGACAGCTGTATATTCTTAGGTATCGACTTGAGGTATCTTGTTTTTACAGGTATTTAAGGTGTGTACACAAATTTATTGGACTATGTCAGCCATCTGAATATGGTGACTCATCTCCAAATCTGCTTTTGAAGATGCAAATCTGCAAAGGTAGACTAAAGGATTTCTTCTTGGCTTACTGTTGAAAGCACAATAAGAACACTGCAAAAGAGAAGGTCTTCTCCTTTTAGCTCTGCTGTGCTTCTGTTTGGATGCTTTTGGATGCTGCTACATGGTTTTTGGAGGCTGATATTTGGGGATCCCAAGGACATAGATGCTTTGTGCCAGGCCTGGCCTGTGTACTTCCTCATGGTATCTCTGCCAATACAGACCCACACAAACCAGGTTTTGCATTTCCTGGTCTGAAAGTCAATTCCCTTTACTCTGACCCTCTGTGTGCCCACCTAACACCAACCTCAGACTACCGGCACCAAGTAATTTTTTATGCTCACTCTTCATTGTGTTTTGTGTAGTTTTGCTTTTGTGCTTTTAGTTCAACAAATTAAAGATAAATAAGCAAAGATGGACCTAAAATTGATTCGTGCTTAATTTTCTCCAAGATAGAAATGAAAGAATTATTTTTACAGGATTCCTGGAGGAAGAGGAAGATGAAAAGAATACAACCAGAGGCAGAATGACAATATATACTGTGCAAGAGGATGTGGTCTGCGTCACTCCTCATGTGTGTGCAATAGTCATGCCTTCCACTGGCAGCTGGGGGCAAAGAGTAGTTCAGTGCCCTGGCTGCCCAGAATTTATACCACCTTAAGTTATTGCAGTCAAATTCTCTCCATCAGGAGCTGACCTGATAGAATTTGACATTAAGATATACCACCCTATCTAAATGGTGATATCCCACTTAAGGCTTCTTTCAGGGATTCTAGACAAGTGACCCAAGAATAGAGAAATGGTTAGAAACCATAGCGACATACACAAATTCTAATGGTTTTTGTGTGAAGCTCCCTTGAACTGCCTTCCTTTATATCATTTCTTTTTCTTGAATTTGATTCTATGCTTTCATGTTGATCTGTGAGTTACCTGATGCAATTCCAAAAGTTTCCTCCTATGCTCATTAGTCAAAGTAATTTCCTGTTATTTGCAACTTTAAAAGTATCAGCTACACAGGAGGAAATGTGACCCTGGGAGAATTCACTGTTCATTTTCATGTCCTCAGAGTCCTTTACTTTAATGAATTATAGTGTATTTATACACCAAGAATTATTTTAAACTGAACAATTAACACTTTAGCAATTCTGTCATCTCTTGTCATGACTAAAATTCATGTATGAAACTTAGATTGTATTTTGAAATTGTTGTGTGCTGCTTAATTTCCAGTTTTGCCCTGTAAACTTCATTTATCCTCTGAATCCAAAACCCTTTATTTAGGCATGACAATATCTTTTCCAGGTGTGATTTTACATTTGGTGTTATAATAAAGTAAGCCCACCTTATTTGAGGATGTGTTACATGAAGTTTTGACCAAGAATGTTCAAAATAATTTTTAAAAAATCAACAGAAATTTTAATTCCCAGATGCTCTTTACACAGTTCAGTTGATGTGGGGAAGCGCTCAGTCATTCTCATGTTATCCTCAGCTGTATTGAAATCATTGTGTGATGTGCTGAGTGTTTGTTGCCTTAACTGTGTGAATATGTGGCTCTCAAAGAGAAAATTTGGCCCCAAAAGTAATGTAAAAGTGCATATGGTTAACCGAAGTGATGAAGTTAAAATTTGAGATTTGTTGACAGGCGGCATGTCTTTAGCAGAAGTTGGGCAGTGTTATGGTAAAAATGAACCAATCATCGCAGTAGTGCACTGAACTCTTTGCATCCTGAGCATGTGCAGTTTCCTCAACAGTGATCTACTTGGAACCACAGACCTGCAGTACCAAGGGTCTACTGAATGCCTTTTCTAACTTCTAGTGATTAAGTCTGTTAATGTTGAAAAGAAGGGACAATCCTCCTGTGACTCAAATGAGACAGCATCATTTTGCAACAGGGGTGAGAAAGAGATCAAAGAGTGAGGAAAATAATGTTTACTCATTTGTGATTTAAATGTGCAATAAGTTTAGAAAACTTAAAAACATTTAAGATGAGGTTAAGTAAGAGATAAATCTCTTCATTGGGACTTTTCATTACTTATAATTCCTGTCCTCAGTCTGTTGTTCCTTAACAGTCAGCTCGGACAACAAATAGTTGTTTATAACATCATTAATAAAACAGTCGTCATAACATCATTGTTCATTTTGTTGTTCAGTAAATGCAAATAAGAATCAAAGCTCACTTTGTACCATGGTGAATGAAGCTCAAACATCATTTGCCATGACAGTTTTTAAATACTGAAGTTGCTTGGAGTGGTAAAGATGAATATTTTGAATGCAAAATTGAAAACATGTATCAGTTCATGGCCCTTTGCCTTTTTGAATTTTCTGCTGTTGAAATATACACCTCTGGCATCAAAACAAATGACCAAATTCTAAAAATGGAACTATTCCCTGGCTACAGTGAGGTCCATACCGCTTTAGCCTAATGCTCATCATGTTCACATTGAAAATGTCACCACTTAATAAATCCCACTGTCAGTCTACACCATTTAATAAAAATGTTCATATCCAGTGAGGCCTTTCAAACCACTCCTCAAAATTAATATACCAAAACATTTGGCCTGCCACAGACTCAGCAAATGTAATGAGAGTAAACAAAGTAAATGTCTCAAGATCTTCATTTCAGTGATTCATTTCTACTTAGCTGAAGGAAAAGAGAAGGAAGGAGGGTGAGAACAGAAACAGGTAGGAAGTGAAAGAGAGGTGGGGGAGACAGAGAGAGGGAGAATGTATCACTGAAATTGCCAAAATATATGTGATGATGATGATGATGATTCTACTTGGAAACTCTTTTCTGAAGTTATTTTTAAAAAATTGTAATTTGAGAATATTTTATACAATAAAACCTTTCTAGAGAGAATTTTGAGTAAAAAGTCTAGATTTTACTAAAGACAACCAGATTTGTCTTTAGAGATGTGAGGGAAGCAGTCTTTTCTATCAGTGTTAGCATTTTAGCTGCTTGCAGTTCCTGGTTCTTGTTCACTGAGCTCCATTTTTGCACCAAAATTACTACCTACTCCACCCCCAGATTCCAAATATAATTAGCCAATTGTGAGCAGATTGTGCACCCAAGCTTGACCAATCCAAGTACAGCAGCAGGTCCCACTGAGTCTGGAATAAAAAGAGGACAGATTGCCTCCTCCTCATGCTTGCTGTGGCAGCACACCTTTGCACCCCTCTGCAGATTTAAATTTTGCCTTGCCAAGACAATTCTCCATTTCTGTGTCTTCAATTGTGATCTCAGTTATCTTAGGGAGTCTTATTTCTAACAGAGATTTAAAGTACCTTAGGTACAAAATAAATTCATTATTTACCAAGACTCATGATTTGTGGAAAATCATAACTTGTATAATTTACCTGTGCACTCCAGGCCCTCTTTTTCCCATCACAAAACTTACATTTAATTATTTTCCAAATAACTAGTCCAGGTTTATTTCTTAATGAATGGCTGCTTGCAAGACTATGCTGAATAAAGGCTAAGAAGGGTTTTATTTTTTATTTTTTTGTTTTGTTTTGTTTTAGAAAACAGAACACAAAATTTTACATTGGAGGTGTTTACATCGGGGAGAGATTTCAACTGACAAACAGCAGGTGATGGGAGATGCAGAAAGGACAAATGATAGACAGACATACATAAAGCTGGGGCCAGGTGTGCTGAGTTCTTGGATGGACATGTACAACAGCCTCATTGCTTTTTTACTCTATTATTTTCTTCTTTCACTTTGCTTCTTTTCTCTTATTCTTTAAGGCCTTGCTTCTTTACTAGTCTTTAAAACTTTGCTTCTTTTCTATTCTTTAAACTACCCTTGCTTAGACTTGCACTGACCCATGTTCCCTCTTTAGCTTTCTTAAAGCCTCAGTGATCAGACTTACACTGTCCCATGTTTCCAGCAAACCCAGCAGCCTACTAGCAGCATCATTCTTGCTAGGAGCCCACCAATCAATCCCCCATCAAAAGACTCCACATCCCCCTTCAGCCAGTCTTTTATATCCAGTGGTAAACAAGGAGGTGGAGCAATAGTTCTCTGGGAGAGACATGACATTGCAACAAGAGAAACCTGCTTTCTTACTTTTCTGAACTTAAACAACTTAGGAAAAGCAACTGTTCTGCATTTTGCACCTTGCTCCTTTGTGCAGCTGAGGGTGTGCCAAACTCAGCTTGCTAATTGTTGGGTACAGCTGGGATGATGACAAGTTTTCATAGGCTTCTCATAATCCACTCCCTACACCTGTACACTTTGTTGGCCCTGACACCAGCAGAAGCAACCTGCTTCTCATGTTTAGACTTAAAAGATTCATTCTTCTGTATCCAGTTGGCACCTGTGAGCCAACCCATCTTTGCTTTCCAATGAGAGGACCTCCCGTTCGGGGGCAACAGCAATTAACATGGACTCATCCCCTGCAGGACTTCAAAACTCCCCAACTATCTTTAAAACTGCCCTGGTATCTGATTTGTGAGCATAATCAACAAAGGAAGCTTGATGCACTCTCTTGAAATAAATAGATGACCTCCTTCTGGAAGCAACTAATAACTGGGACTGTGTTAAAGGGACAGAATTTTTGCTCCATCTCCTATGGGAGGCTGGATACAAAGTATCCCCAGAAAAAGGCACAAATCTTCCAGGACCAAGTTAAATACTTAAGATTTCACATCTCCTAAGGCCAGTGGAGACTAGGTGCAAAACAAAAGCAAGCTATCTGTTCAATCCCAACACCAACCACAAGAAGACAGATCAGATCTGCAAGTTTTTAGGAGTAACTGAGATCTGCAGGATTTGGATACCTAATTTATCATTGTTAGCAAAGCCTTTTTATAAAGCCACAAAGGGCATCTAAACAGCAAGGCTCCATGCCATCAAGGAGGCATTAGTCAGTGCCCCTGCCCTGGGATTTCCAGATGTGAGAAGCCTCTCTTTCTCTGTGGGAATAAGAGAAGCAGCATGACAATTGAAGTACTGACCCAATATCTGGACTCATGACATCAGCCGATGATTTATCTTTCCAAGCATTTGGACTCAGTGGCAAAGGGATGGCCTCCCTGCCTGTGAGCTCTTGCAGCTACAGCCTTGTGAGTATCAGAGACAAAAAAAAAAAAAAAGCTAACACTGGGAAGGGAAATAACTGTCTGGGTCCCAGACACTGATGTGACTTTAATGGAATCCAAGAGACAATATTGGTTGACAAATGCCAGGATGGTCAGATACAAGAGTATGCTCTGTAAAAATCCACAAGTAAAATTAAAAACTGTCTGGACTTTAAACTCAGTAACCCTCTTTCTGTCAGGTGCAGGGCCCCCAAAACATAACTGTATTGAGGTGATTAATGAGATCTTCTTTCTCAAGCTGTCCTAGCCTCTGTGAGCAACTCCTAGCTCAGCCTGACCACAAACTTTTCACAGATGCTAACAGTTTCCTAAAAGAGGAAACAAGATATGCTAGTTATACAGTAGTGACTGGACTCAGTCTTAAAATCTCAGGCACTGGCTCCGAGGGGTCAGCACAAAAGGCAGAGCTCATTGAGATGACATGCACCCTACAACTGGCAGGTAAAAGGAATGTTCATATATTCTAAATGTGCTTTTAGATGTACATGTGCTCATGTACATGGGGCTATATATATTTAAAGAAAGAGACTGATTACCTCAAGAAGAAAAGACAAATACCTTCTGGTGGTTGTGTACACCTCTTCTGAGTGGGTAGAGGCTTTTTCCACCTGAATGAAGAAAGCCCCAAAGGTGGTCCATGCATTATTAAAGGAAATAATTCCCAGGTGTGGGATCTCCAACTCCATGGGATCATACAATGGATCAGCTTTTGTGACAAAATTTGTTAAACAACTGACAAAGGAACTAACAATAACCTGAAAGTTTCACACAGCACAGCAGCTTCAGAGTTCAGGAAAGGTTAAAAGATGAATCAAATACTAAAACCTCAGAGGAGTAAACTCTGTTAGGAGACTAACCTAACTTGGAAACAGATCTTGCCATTAACTATACTTAGGATTAGGTGTAGCCCTACCAAACAAACTGGATTCTTGCCCTGTGAGATTCTCTTTGGAAGGTGAACACACTAGTAAAAGACATTAAGAGAGATTTAAAAAAAAAAAAAAGAAAAGAAAGAAATCTAACCTTGCTCCAACAGATGGGCAGTTTGGGAGAAGTGCTCAGTGATCTGCACCACCATGTTTCAGAAAAACTCCCTATCTTTTTAACCAGTGATGTACATTCCTTTAAGCTAGGTGACCAGGCTTAGATAAAAAAGTAAAATCTCCAGCCTCTCCAGCCTCAGTGGAAGGGACCCTATTCAGTGATTCTGATTACTCCCACCATAATCAAGGTGGCAAAAGTCACCCTGTGGATCCATCACACCTGAGTCAACTGGACTAAAACAACCCACTCAAACTGACCCTGAGGAGGGCACCTTCAGACTTGCCTGAGTCACAAACCAGAAGCTGAGTAGCCAATACACGGCAGAAGCTTGAGAAATCAACTAAACAGACAATTAATGGACTATTTTTTCTCATTGTGTTCTGTAGTGATACTTAAGTTCTGCTATCCCCTGTCTATCTCTATTCTTAGTATTGTAACCTGGTTTTGGTCAATAGGGATAACAGTAATTGCCCAAATGGGAAGAAGCCAGATCAAAAGGCTTTGTCTGGCAGTTTTCTTCTACTAACAAGTTGTGGTATTGTTTTTTGTTGCTTCTATTCTAGGTTCCTTTTGCAACTCATCCTGTGAGTTGTGCTTATATACTACTCAGACTAAAAATGCCATTACACAAAAATTATAGTAAAAGAGATCACAGATAAAATAAAAAAAGATTGCTCTTGTTCCAGTTCAGACTTTAAAAGGGTAAAATCCTGATGATTTGCTTGGAGAACAGTTCTCTACAACAGGGGGATTTAAAACAATGTTTGGGACTGTATCAGCTATGGTGTTAGGCTGTCTTATATTCCCATGCTTGCTGCCACTGGTCAGGTGGTCCATATAAACCCTGATAGAGGCCATAGTGGAATGAAAAATGGCCACACAATTGTTCTATTACAAGGTTACCAAAGAGTAAATCCCATCCCTAAAAAAACAAAAAGATTATGCATTTTGCTAAACAAATGTCCAAGCATCAAAAGGGGGAATGTTGGGGCCAGTTTGGCTATTTTCCTGGATTTACTGTGTCTGGTATTTACCTTGGTTTCCCCACTCTGAGTCTACAAGCAGCTTTCTGCTAGCTCTACAAAGTTGCAATCCTCCAGCTAGCTCTGCAATGTTTCCTGTAACTGTGACCACATTCTATAAGGAGGGATAGTAATGGGGAAACTCTATAAGTTTGCTCTATAAGCAATTTATGACTTGAATATTCAGTTATTCTCTACTTGTTCCACATATGTAATTAAGTAAAAACTGACTTACCACAAAATGGCAGTTAAATCTGCTGTTATGTGTTTATACTCTGGGTCCAGATTTAACTTTAACTTTGGCTTACTTTGAAAATTCATGACCAAATCTTTGGTGACCTAACAGACATCTAGAAGAGGTGACTTCTTATATCAAACACACAATAAACTTAGAGAGACAGTTGAGAATGTATGTACCGTGTTTGCCATATATACGCAGAATCATGATTCATTTTAACAGCATGAAAACTCCAACAAGCTAAGTAATTTCAGTTTCTTATAATGTCACATTACAAGCTGATACAACCCAAAGTGTGAAGACATATTATGCAACTATGTATATCATTCAACCTGAGACAAGGTCACACTAGTCTCATAATTCCTACAGGATCTGTATCATTAATCAAGGAACTGTGAGAAAATCTGGGGATGAATTCCTTGAAAGAAATGAAACAAAAACCTGGAAAACAAAAGTACTTTTACATTTGATTCACTACAGCTTCATTAGCACATGCCTTAAATTATATTGTTTTACAAAAAGTTTACAATAAAGCAGACTTACAACCATAAATGATGTTGCTTATTATGAAAATTCTATCAATAAAATATGAATTGAACAATTCAGTAAATGGAATAAGAGTTAAATTTACATAAGATACAAATACATTAATATAAGCTTGATGACTTATAAAACATTTTTATAATATAAGATACTCAAGTTAAAAATTAAATTTTGATTACTGATATAAAACTTCCTGGAATTTTAGTGATTCAAACTACATTGTATTGTGGTGTTTACTTCCTAATTTATTCATAAGTTTTATCTATTCACCTAATTTGGTAATTTCTACCAAATTTCTTATCATATAGAAGCATTTATAAAGGCTTATAAAAGTATGATTTCACTATGAGCCTATTTGATTTTCCACCTTTGAAAGTAAAGCTCTTTTAAAGCTTATTTGTTTATATTAATGGGAAAATTTTCAGGGTGAATAATTTGCAATTTAAATAATTTAAATCCCCACTTCTCAAATCAAGCAAACATAAAGTGGAAAAACTTATTTATACTTTTAATTGAGTTCTATCTTTATCTAAGCAGAACACAAAAAGATATATTTTAACTGAGGCAGACTAAATGAAAAAAAAAAAAAACAGAATTTCCTCTTCTTGTATATTGTTGCAGGATTTTATTTCACTCCCTCTAACACTTAACATTATCCCAAACAACAGAACCTTCTTTTAACACAGGAATAGTGAGACACCTGTAAATCTCAGTTAGTTGGGAGACAGAAGTAGTAGGATTGAGGTTCAAGATCAGCCCTGGAAAAGGAAGAGACTCTATCTCATTAACAAGCTAAGTGTGGTGGCCCTCATCTATAATCTCAGCTACTATGTAAGTGGTGGTTGGAGGATCTCATTCAGTGGCAAGACAGACAAAACACAAAGCCTTACTTGTAAAATAAACAACTCAAACCAAAAAGACTAGGGGTGTGGCTCAAGTGTTAGAGTGCTTGCCTCACAAGCAAGATGCCCAGAGTTCAGTTCCCAGTACTGAATGATAAAAATATAACAGAGAATCTTTTCACCACTTGATCTGTACTGTTTGTGTGGTTTCCCAATTGTTGCTTCCATCTTTGCCAAATTTCTTTGAATCCAACTTCATTAGAGAACTGTTCTGGTAGACTTTTTTTTTTTTAATCATGTGATCCAAGTCCAACCTGCTGCATTTGCCCTAGATCTAAAGTCCACATATGAGGGAGAACATATGATTTTTGGTCTTCTGAGCTTGGCTGACCTCACTCAGAATGATGTTCTCCAGTTCCATCCATTTACCTGCAAATGATAAGATTTCATTCTTCTTCATGGCTGAGTACAATTCCATTGTGTACAAGTACCACATTTTCTTGATCCATTCATCAGTAGTGGAGTATCTTGGTTGTTTCCATAACTTGGCTATTGTGAATAGTGCCACAATAAACATGGGTGTGCAGGTGTCTCTGGAGTAATCTGTGTTGTATTTCTTTGGGTATATCCCCAGGAGTGGGATTGGAGGATCATATGGCAGGTCTATGTTTACATTTTTAAGGAGTCTCCAAATTTTTTTCCAGATTGGTTGTACCAGCTTGCATTCCCACGAGGAGTGGATTAGGGCTTCTTTTTACCCACATCCTTACCAACACATGTTGTTGTTGGTGTTTTTGATGATGGCTATTCTAACAGGGGTGAGGTGGAATCTTAGTGTGGTTTTGATTTGCATTTCCTTTATGGCTAGAGATGGTGAGCATTTTTTCATGTGTTTTTTTGGCCATTTGAATTTCTTCTTTTGAGAAAGTTCTATTAAGTTCAGTTGCCCATTTTTCAATAGCCTCCAAAAAATCAAATACCTAGGAGTAAATTTAACAAAAGACATGAATGAACTTTATAAGGAGAATTACAAACTCCTGAAGAAAGAGATGAAGGAAGATTACAGAAGATGGAAAGATCTCCTGTGCTCATGGATCGGTAGAATCAACACAGTAAAAATGGCTACACTACCAAAAGCAATCTACATATTTAATGCAATTCCCATCAAAATCCCAATTACTTTCATCACAGAGATTGAAAAATCTACTCTAAAGTTCATTTGGAAACACAAGAGATTGTGAATAGCCAAGGCAATACTCAGCAAAAAATGCAATGCTGGAGGTATCACAATACCCTACTTCAAAAGTATATTACAAAGCAATAACAATAAAAACAGTATGGTACTGGCATAAAAACAGACATGAAGACCAGTGGAACAGAATAGAAGATCCAGATATGAATCCACACAACTATACCTACCTCATTTTTGACAAAGGTGCCAAAAACATACGATGGAGAGAAGACAGCCTCTTCAACAAATGTTGCTGGTTAAAGTGGTTACCCTTCTGCAAGAAACTGAAACTAGATCCATGTCTGTCACCCTGTACTAGTATCAACTCAAAATGGATCAAGGACCTAAATATGAGACCTGAAATTCTGAAGTTACAAAAAGAAGGAGCAGGAAACACCCTGGAACTAATAGGTATAGGCAAGGACTTCCTAAATAGAACTCCAGCAGCCCAGCAACTAAAAGAAAGGGTGGACAAATGGGACTTCATAAAATTAAAAAGCTTCTACACAACAGAAAAAATGGTTTCTAAACTGAAAAGACCACCCACAGAGTGGGAGAAAATATTTGCCAGCTATACATCAGACAAGGGACTGATAACCAGAATACACTGGGAATTTAAGAAACTAAACTCTCCTAAAATCAATGAACCAATTCTGGTAGATTTTGAACCTATATATATTTCTAATGTTTGGCTCCCTGAATAAAGGAAGATCCATCTGAGACTTACAGCCAGGCCTCCAGGCTTCCCAGTTTTCCCATCCCTGCCTTGCTTCTTGTGAGGAAGCCTCACAAATTATATGTCACTGAAGCTTCCAGGGATTGACGAGACTCTGGAACAGGTGCCCCTGGTCTGCCAGGCATCACTGACACTTGGGGAGAAATCACCAGTCTCCCTAGGTTGGAGTGTGGAATTCAGCATTGTTTTCTATGCTGATAAAGTAACCATTGGAATCCTTCTTTCAAAACTTGGTAGAGTACAAAAATGCAGTGAGGCTTATTTGCTGTAATACAGACCGCATGGTTCATCCACCTGAAGTTAGTCTCACCTTTGAAGAGTTGATTTGTCTTCTACCCCATTGTCTCCCTCCCCAAGTGGAGTTTGCTGGAGGAGAGCTCAAACTTCTAACTGAAATCCTGTGCTCATACTTGTTGTCTAGCTTCTGCTGTGTTTTCAAATGCAGCTATGGTGGTGAAGACAATTATCAGTATTTTGTCACAGTCACAGAGGGAAATGCTCTAAATTAGTATGTGGAATAAATTCCTCTTTCATGTATATATATTACCATCCTCCTACCTCAGGCTTTCTTCCCTGTGCTGGGATTACAGGTGAGTACTACCACACTCAGCCGTCTTCTTCATATTTAACATAGCACTAAATAGTTCCAACATGGCTCAAAGACTCACTTGCCTCAATTAATAGCTCATCCATAAAGGAAGCTTTGGAGCTGTTTGCTGCTGTCTTATAAATTACTTTTCCATCCTTTTTTTTTTTTGATGGGGGTATACACTTGCTAGGCATGTAACCTCAGCCCTAATCTTCTGTCTTTACTCCCCTATGGATGCCTGTCTTTGTCCTGTTGTTGCTATTGCTCTCATTTCTGGAACATTTTACATTTTATGAACTCCAATTTATTTGCTACACTTTTTATCTCATTCCAATCAAGGAATTCTGTTCTCATGATTGAAGTTGAGACCTAATGCATTCAACTTCCTCTGTTTAAGGTAATTCATCACAGGAAAACCTCTATTTGCTAAATGAAAACTAATGAAGTACCATGTATTTCTTCCAAATGTATAAATATAACTTAAAGAATGTATGGGGCTTGATTATCATCAATCTTTTAACCTTTTTCCTAAAAATCCACCTCAAAGGTTGCAAATCACATTAGTGTAAACTTCTGTAATCATTAAAAAATAGTTGTAAGAGTTCACTAAAACTTTTCCTGCAATAGGTGATCTCAAGGAGTTGGTCAATGATTAAGTTGATGTCAGATTAATTATGCTACAAGCCCACCAACTACTGACATATTACATCTCTAAAATCTGCTATGCTGTATTGTGTCTTTACATCATGATCAAAATTACATAGCATAGCATGACATCATCTTCTAAAATTTTGTGTTGGACCCAGGGCCTTGTGCATGCTAGGCAGTCACTATACTTCTAAGCTAAATCCCAGCTGCATCTTCTAGACTCTAAAGCTGATTTAAAGCTGAGCTTCTATCCAATATTCGGCCTGTGTTGGATGTGGGTAATTCTGTGGGTGTATATTTAAGTGGTCATTCCTAATAACTCATACAGGAACAGCCTTTGCAAATTACAGATGTGAAGAACCCCACCTAGCTTCCTTATTTATTTTTCATGCTAAAATTGTTAACTATCTTTCAAAATTTTATTCTGTTGAAAAAAAAATAGTATCTTTATCATTCTCATTTTCCAGCCTTATATTACCTAAAATTTAACCTTACATTTGATGACCAAAAAAATTCTATAGGTTTCCCAGAGTTACTATCATTATTTGCTCTTCTTGGACCTCAGGCTACCCATGACAGTGTTCAATTATAATTTGATTGTTTTATTTGCTACTTGAAGTTAAGTAAACTGAGACTCTGCTGAAAGTGTGTTGTTTGTAGCCAAGAACCATACTCTCTTATGTTATATTAATTATTTTTTACTCTGACTGTCTCTACCCATAATGCATTCTGTTATAATTACATTAATGAGAATGCAGTCCATATGTCTGAAGACCTAAGTAAGGAGTTTCTGAAAGGTCATCTGAGGACTGATTCCCCAGCCCTCAGTGCATTCACTAGCTCAGGGACTTTCCCTTCTGCACAAACATCCTCTTTTATTATTAGGTAGTGGATTAACTCAATAGCCACTCAATTGTGAGTTAATCCCAAAAAGGGTGTTCTAAGATGTTCCCAACCATATGTTTCCTAAAGGGGGCATGTCTGAAACAGGACTTGGGTCATGTCCTAGGAGGGACATTCATGACATTTTATCTCATCAGTCTCCACCCCTCTTGATAAAACTATGCTTCCTCACATCCACCTTCACCCCAGCTTCTGCCTAAAATTACAATCCTGACCAAAAAAAAAAAGAGATTTTGTTTGTTGGCTCAGGTCCACTCTGTCTGTGGGAGTATATTCCGCTTTCAATAAATCTATGCTTTTCTTGTTACTTATGTGTATTGTGTCCAAATCTTTGTTCAGTCCTCCAAAAACCTAACATACTAACAACTGAGAGATACTCAGACCTATCTGACCAGTTGTTCCATTTGAGATGAATAGCAGATAGAACCAACCAGAAAATGAGTCCTCTTCATTTTTAAGAATTTCTATATAACAAACAAAAACCAACAAAGCAAAAGACTTTCCCTAGATTAATAAAAATGAAATACTTTATAAATTAAAAAGAAAATATAAGCAACAATAAAGGAAAGCCATATTTTCACTAATTTGTGTGTATGTCACAGATTTGGGGACAGGAAAAAATAAAAACATACAATGGGAAAATGTTATTACCTTCAAATGTTCTCTCAATCTCTCTCTCTCTTTCTCTCTTTCTCTGCTCTCTCTCTCCTCTCTTTTTTCCTCCCTCTCTCTCACTCTCTTTCTCTCTCTCTCTCTCTCTCTCTCTCTCTCCATCTCTCTGTGTACATGTGTGTCTTCTTATGGCCAGGTAGAACTGACAAATATAAAATACTACCTACTTCAGAATAAAGTTTAGGAAAAAAAAATTTTCTGTAATCCTTCAATTCAATGTCTTCCTTCTTTTGTTTCAAGTGTCAAGCCATCACAATGTTCCACATAAAGGTGATTAAAATTAACTCTGCCACAGGTTTCACACTGTCTCTTGAAATTTACATCAATACACACAGTACCTTCCTGTAAGGCTGTATGAAGGGTGAAGACAGAGGCAGTATGGAACCTCATAAAACCCTCTCCAAGTCTGAAGTCAAAGATGTTCTAGAATGCCCTGTCCTAAAACACAGCCAGGAGAGATTTGGGAGATTCATACTATGCATTTAGCATAAGCATGATAGAAAGTTGATACAAATTAGTGATCTAGAAGGTGTTCATGATGACACAAAATATCAGTGTTGCTTTTTCAAAGCATGGCTTATATCAAATTTGTATTAACAAAATTGGTTCTTAAAATCTAAACTAATATAACAAAATATTACATTAATAGGTTATACTCATATATTAAAGTACCTTGGAGTCCATGTATGTGTTCACAATGTGGGTTCTTCCCTCAAAGGCCTAAGCAGCTAATGACAGAGGTACACAGAGTGACCACAGAACACACTCATGAACTGTGTTATCAGAAAAGAAACAGAAGAGAAGACATTCCCCCAAAGATTGAAATGTACATAAAATTGATTCATATTAATTTGAAATTTTATCTCTCAAACATCAGGAAAAGGGAACACGCTCTCCAGAAATTTCTAAAAAAACAATAAACAAAAAAACCTTCCCTTTCTCATTTCTCATTTTTTAACTTAAAGTATCTAGCTCTCATAAATATGAGTTTCCTATTTTTCCTGCATAATTTGCCAACTCTATTTGAAAATCAAGTTGATTAATTCACAGCTTTTTTCCTGCTCTTCCTGACAGGTTTGTGCTGTCTCACTGCAGACGATTCTCTATAATCAAAGGATTCAATGACAGTGCAATGTGACATGGTCCACCTCCCCTCCCCACTTATCTGTTTTGTGGGACTATGAGAGCACTGATGGAACTGCTGCTGTGCAGTCTATTCTATTTTGCTGAAACTGCTCCTGGGGAACAATTTGTATGTCCTCAAAGTGAAACTCAGTAATGTCAGAAGGAATATTTTGAACTGTACAATTGTTTGGTGTCTAGTAGCAAGAGGGCATCTTTGGGTAAAGCTTGGATAGAGTACTCTAAATTGGGAGACTGTAATCTCATTGGATCCTTTATGATATATGCAAAAGAACAGGGATTCCTGCTCTTGCTATGTCATGCTGAATTAGTATGGTCCTAGGAGCAATGGCCCAAACCATACAGGTGGTGTTAAACAACCTGAGACCCTGCCTCACCATGTCCCCTTTAAATGGGGCTGCACGTCTCTTCAGTGCTGGCCCCTAAGTTCTTAGAAGTCTTCCAGCTTTGAGATACTTTGTATGGCCCACATAGCCCAGGGAATAACTTACTTCATTTTTTCAGTAAGATTCACACCACCACTTTTACAAATGGAAAGGATTCTACTGAGCAGCATGGTTGAGCACATTCCATTTTTCACCTTAACATCCTTTATGCATCAAAAACGCCACCAGATACCATGCCTCAGAGGATGATGAAAGCAAATGCTTTATTAGCACATTTACCAGGATTTCAAATTAAGGAGGTCATGTTAACGCTACATATCTCTGCTTCTCCATCTGCTGTGATGCATTTGTCCCCAAACCAAATTTCATGTTGGTTGTATGATCCAGAACATGCAGGATCCAGGGTGCACTTTTGGTCAGTGTTTCATGTGTTATTCAATCTTCTTCTGTGTTGCTCCAGCATAAGGCCACCCTTGGACAATCAGATTCAAAATGTACTTTTGCATACACCATAGGCTAATTGTTTTATCATGGTAGATATTTAGATGCATATTTATGTCCCTAAATTGAGGATAATTACGATTTTTAAAAAATACATTCAGCATAAGATTCAGCCTAAGGTTCAACCATTTCTAATGTAGAGATCAAATTATAGGCCAGGACATTTAGCTAAAAATAACTTAAAAATTATTTAATATCATTCCAATGCTATTTTAAGAATAAATAACACTCTTTATTCCCATAATATTGCCTCAATTTTATCACTGGATTGTCTCCTTCTGTTGTTCAGTCAGTCATCTCAAGGTTTGCTCATCTCTTCCCTTGAAATTTTACCCAAATCTCTGTGACCACCAGTGTTAATTTTAGCCTGAGCTTTCAGACCTTGATATAATTTTTGATGCATTGCTTTCAGAGACAGGTAATGAGGCTTATTGAGAAGAGGAAGGAGGTGATGAGGAAGGAGAGGAGGAGGAGCCAGTTGTGAAGGAAGGAAGAACATAACCTGAGAGCTGAGCCACCTATGGCCAATAAGCAAATGAAGATGCTGAATGTGATGACTGTAGACAATAGCCATACATAACAAGAAAAAAAGATTAGATAGCATAAGTGGAGATGATGATTACACAATTAAACAAAAAGAAAGAATGGACTTTGTGAATAGCATGTAGTCAGCAGTCTCAGTCTAAACTCAGCCTCTCTAGCATGGGTCTTGCCCTGTGATCCTCAGATTCAGCAGGATAGAAGCTTCTTCTAGGCACAGCAGCCCAAGCAGAGCCTAGCAAAGGCTGAGGGATCATTGAAGTCACTTGTCCCTATGAGCACATGAAAAATCTCTCCTTCTTCTTTCAAACTTAAATGTTTCCCTCAAAGAAATCAAAGTGAGGTTCAACTTTGTATCAGTTAATTTTTATTTTTAATGAGTGACTTGATTATTGTCATCCAGGTCACTAAGGTTGTTTCCCTATTTTGAAAGTTTCCTATTTTACCAGGGTATGTCTAATTGTTTTAATGATTCCAGTTTACTTCAAGAAAATCTCTTTGAATCAAATATTGTTATCTAACTATTATTCAGTTCAATTTATTTTCTTTTTCTTCAGGAGAACAAATTTGGGCATCAGAACAGATCCCAAGCTCCCCACCAACACCATCCTTCCACAAACAGCATTCCTAAGATAGACTTTCATCTCCTTCAGTGGAAGAATAAAGGGAGTTGTTTCAGAAAATACATTTATTGGAGTAAATATTATGCAGCACCCTCTGTTGGGCATTATCTCATTTAAAGCTCAATGGAATACTGTGATGACAAGTAAGCAGGAGCCCTTTCTTCTACACTTAAGTTTACACAGCCAAGAAAAATGTGACATTTATTTCTAATCCAGGCTTGCTGCTTCCAGAATTGCCTGTCCATCCATTGTGCTATGGTATCTCCATATCAAATATGTGGTCTCTTTTTATTTTTTTCTCACAGTGTCTTCTCTGATGATTTCACAAGCTCAGAAAATATTTATTAACAAGGCAATGGCTTCCTACAAAACATGAGTTATGGGATAAAGAAGATTTTGACTTATGTTATTTTATAACTAAGCATCATCATTATGGTATTTCATAAATAGCATTATCAATAATGCTCAAAGTATTTGTACAAAAATTATTTAAATTTATACATCAGAATGAGAAAGTCTGGACAATTATGGCTATCCATTTTGCTTTCCAGGTTCTGGCATTCATTCTGCCCCACAAAGCTTTCAGGAAGTCTGCCCTCTGCCCCTGTCTTCTGCTAGTCCAGGTTAGTTGTGCATTTTGTCTCAGTCTCAACATCTGCTAATCAGCAGTTCTCCCTGCCCTTTAGTTGTCACCTGCAAATGAGGGCCAACTCAGAGCCAGGTTGAAGGAATTTGGACATTTCTGCCAAATTAATTTCCAATTCTAGGGTCAATCTTGTAACTATGACTACTCCTATCAATTCTGTTAGACAATTGTACTTTAGATACACACGAGAGAAATTCATCTTAAAACTAGTTTGTGAAAAGGAAATTCACTGAGTCATTAAGTGAGGAAGTTCAAGTTGTAAGTTTTCAGAAATAAGTGGACTGAGAACTTCAAATAATATAATCAGAAACTGAATATCTTTATTTGTTCTGCCTTCTGTATTAAATTCATACTCAAATGAGCTCTATTTTATTTGATAAAAAAAAAAAAGGACAATAGTACCCTTAGGCTCATATTGTGTTCCCAATCACATTTCCCTTATCATTTCATAGAACCCAACATATTTTCTTCTCTAGATTATTTTTTGAGTAACAGACTAATACTGAGTCCAGAAGGATTCAGTCACTCACTTGGCCAGGATGGGTCATACATCTATCCCTTAGAGAACACAGAGATATGATATTTTCATGTAAACCACAAAAAAAAGACTTTCTGTAAAATCTATGTATTTTTCCATCAAAAGAATGGAGAAAGGAAAGTAAAATAAACTGATGGAAAGATAGTAGCTGTATTTAACTTACTCTAAAAATGTTATGATAAAAGTGTAATATATGGATGAAAATATAGATTCTTACAGTAACAACATATGGCAATGTTGTGATGGTGTTTACACTGTATTGGGTCTTCCCTTGGATATTTATGATTTTCTTTTCCTGAAACTCAATGTAAAGACATAAAGCAATAAAAATCTTGAAAAAGAGTTCTTATCTATCAGTCTACAGTAGCTATTTAAATGGATTGAGTTAAAAATGTTTTACAGAGATAAGCCAATCCATGTCTTGTAGTTACAACTTTCATTTAGGGATATTGAACTCTATAGGCAATAAAGGTAAAAGATCATCCTTGAGACTACATCAAAATGATAGGGCTTTCTACAGATGGCATGTGTGTGCACACATGCTCGTGTGTGGTACTCAGGCAACAGAGACAACAGCAATATATCCACAAGGAATGATATGTTTTTCTTTAAATGTTCACTTCCAATGCATAAGCAGTAAATACTGTGTGGAAACCAATACATTCTTTTAAATCATCTATTGAGTTATAAATACTAAAGTAGCTATTATATAATGGAAGATTGATTTTCAGAAATATTCATACTCTAAATTAATTCATTCTTATTTATAAAATAATTCATTTACCTAGTTTGTCTGAGAGTTTTGCTATGTTGTATTTAAAAACTGAGACTTTCAAAAATAAAGCTCTTATCCGTATCTAATATATTGCCTTCCTGTTTGAGATGGTTTATGAGATATATGTTTTAACATCTTTATTTCTCAAAGATCTATCAGAATAAATGAATATGTATAAAAAAACAGTTAATTTATTTCACCATTTTAAAACTAGGAGGACTATCCCAAGCAGACATGAACAGTGAGGAATTAATGGATTCAATAAAGCAAGTGAAAAAGGAAGGACATAAAAGTAAGTCCACATTCAAATTGAGTCTGGAAATGGTGCCATGAAGCAAGATGCAGAGAACAGAGTATGGGAGGAAGTCAGCTTTGCATTCTTGGAAAGCTACAAAAGAAGGGACGAATTGAAAGGTATTCCAAGTCTGTAGTGGCTATGAGGACGGAAAAAGCATCCTGGATTACCCAGACAGGCCCAATATAGTTTTATGTCCTGAAATGAAAGGACAAAGACAAGAAAGTCACAGAAGATGGATGACAAAAGCATAAATTGTCATGATGTGGACAAGTCTCAGGTATGTCTTGTGTTAGTAATTTGTTAGTAATTTTATACTTAAAAAACCTACACCATTTTATAATTTTCCATAGTCTCAAAGTGCATATTCATCAACATCCAATATAAATATTTCACATGAGCACTTTGTAAATCAGGTAAAGTAGCATATTGCTTCCTACTCTGCTTTTCCCGCATGCACACTCTTTTCATCATTGATATGTCTGCTGCTGGAGTCATGCACAACATCACAAGAACTTGGATGCCATCAGTTCATAGCATATGTCTGTTCTCAAGATGAGGACTACTGATACAGTCTGAAGGCTCTGATGAGGGTCCTTTTCCTCTGCCCAGTAAAGAAATAAAAGGCAGGGAAATAAAGCAAAGTCGATGGTAAAAGCACAAAACAAAGTAGAGTTTATTGAAATCAAAAGTATTGAAACTGAGTCAATCACCATGACTGTGAAGGGACTGTTGGGAATTACCCCGCCACCGAAGCAAACATACATAACAAGTAGATACCAAAGTCAGAGAACAAAAAGCCTTAATAAAGGAGAAGGGGGACCTGGAAACTGGTAGCTCCCCCAAGTTCCTGGGGGTTTCTTTTCAGCTCCTTTTTAGTCCCTCCACCTTCTCCATTTCCACACAGGGCACATAAGTCTTGAGATTGGTCTCCCTGATTTAGGAGACCAAAAGTCGTATGTTCTCCCTCATATGTGGACATTAGATCAAGGGCAAACACAACAAGGGGATTGGACTTTGAGCACATGATAAAAGGGAGAGCACACAAGGGAAGGGTGAGGATAGGTAAGACACCTAAAAAACTAGCTAGCATTTGTTGCCCTTAACGCAGAGAAACTAAAGCAGATACCTTAAAGCAACTGAGGCCAATAGGAAAAGGGGAACAGGTACTAGAGAAAAGATTAGATCAAAAAGAATTAACATAGAAGGTAACACCCACGCACAGGAAATCAATGTGAGTCAATGCCCTGTATAGCTATCCTTATCTCAACCAGCAAAAACCCTTGTTCCTTCCTATTATTGCTTATACTCTCTTTACAACAAAATTAGAAATAAGGGCAAAATAGTTTCTGCTGGGTATTGGGGGGGGAGAGGGAGGCGAAGGAGTGGGTGGTGGGGGCAGGGGGGAGAAATGAACCAAGCCTTGTATGCACATATGAATAATAAAAGAAAAATGAAAAAAAAAAAAAGTAGAGAATCTGAAATTTATACCTAATGGTCTCAACAGGACACCATTTATAGCGGTTTTGAAAGACAGCTGTTGTCACTTATACTGAAAAAGAAACAATATTTAAAACAGATGTTCAGGAAATAAATATTTCCTTGCATTATATAAGAAACCGTGTTCTCAAAGGATAGATTTGTGTCTTTGAGTTTATGCTGATGTCTTATTTAAAACCCAGATAACAATGATAACCAATGGGGTAGCACTACCTGTGTCTGGATGGTAGATTGCTTTATATAAAAATGGAAAGCAAAGTATTTTCTTTTCTTTATTATTTTATTATTGTTGTACTGATGGGGGTATATTGTAGCATTTACAAGGCTTCTTACAATATATCGAATATCATACATGAATTTACCCCTTTCACTGCTCTCTTTCATCCCTTTTTCCCCATTCCTGGAACAGTTTTGACAGGTATCATTTTTATATTTACATACATGTGTATATACTCTTTGCACCATATTCACTCTCCTACCCCTTTCCCCATCACCTCCCCTCTCCCCTTCCCATCAGTGCCACCACCCCCCCCACTGGGCAGAACCTGTTCTGTCCTCCTGTTCTCCAATTTTATAGAAGCAAAACCATAAAAATAATAAGAGAAACATGACATTTTTGCTAGTTTGAGGTAAAGATAGCTATACAAGGAGGTTTCTTATGTTCTTTCCATGCATATATTTATTACAACCCCAACTGCTTCATCTCTATCAGCCCTTCTCATTACTCCCTAGTCCCCTTCCCATGGTGGCCCCTGCCAGCTTAAGATTACTATATTCATTCCTGCACAGTGAGCACATCAACCACTTTCAGATTTTTGGTTTCTTTCTCTTACCCTATCCCTCTCATGTGTAGCCTCCCCTGAGTATGACCCATGTCCCATAATATTGTTGCATTTATTTTAGGTCTATAATCCATATATGAGGGAGAACATGTGATTTTTGACCTTCTGAGCCTGACTAACCTCACTGAAGATGATATTCTCCAGTTCCGTCCATTTACCTGCGAATGACAAAGTTTCATTCTTCTTTGAGGCTAAGTAAAATTCCATTGTGTATAAATAGCACATTTTCTTAATCCATTTGTCAATAGTGGGGCATCTTGTTTCATTATATTGGCTGTTGTGAATACTGCAGCACATGTGTGTGCAGGTGCCTTTATAGTAACCTGACACACAATCCTTCGGGTATATCCCTAGGAGTGGTATTGCTGGATAATATGGCAGATCTATGTTTAGTTTTTTAAGAAGCCTCCATATTGTTTTCCAAAGTGGTTGTACTAGCTTACATTCCCACCAGCACTGCCAACATCCTTGTGGTGTTGGTGTTCTTGATGCTAGCCATTCTAACAGGGTTGAGGTGGAATCTTAGTGTGATTTTGATTTGCATTTCCTTTATGGCTAGAGACGGTGAACATTTTTTCATATGGTTTTTTTGGCCATTTGGACTTCTTCCTTTGAAAAAGTTGTGTTAGTTCAGTTACCCACTTCTTTATTGGTTCATTGATTTCTGGGGAGTTTTGTTTTTTGAGCTCCCTATATATTCTGATTATCAGTCCTTTGTCTGATGTATAGCTGGCAAATATTTTCTCCCACTCTGTGGATGGCCCCTTCTGTTTAGAGACCATTTCTTTTGTTATGCAGCCCCTTCAATTTAGAGACTACTTCTTTTGTTGTACAGAAGCTTTTTAATTTTATGGTAGTCCCATTTGTCCATTCTTTTTCTTGGTTGCTGGGCTGTTGGAGTTCTACTGAGGGAGTCCTTGCCTATACTTATTGTTTCCAGGGTATTCCCTGCTCTTTTGTGTACTAACTGCAAAGTTTCAGATCTAGTATTAAGGTCCTTAATCCACTTTGAGTTTATACTAGTACAGGGTGACAGGCCTGGATCTAGTTTCAGTTTTCTGCAGACAGATAACCACTTTTCCCAGCAACATTTGTTGAAGAGGCTGTCTTTTCTCCATTGTATATTTTTGGCAACTTTGTCAAAAATTAGATGGGTATTACTGCATGGATTCATGTCCAGGTTTTCTATTCTGTTCCACTGGTCTTCATATATGTTTTTGTGCCAGTACCATGCTGTTTTTCTTGCTGTGGTTTAATTGATTAGTAAAAGTTGTTAGTAAATGAAGGCACTATAGTCAGGTCTCTGGCAACTAGTTTCTTCCCTGGTCAACCTGAGCTCCATACCTCACCCTCCTATGTTCTCTTCCTGTCTTGTCCTTTTATCTCACTAGCCTGCAAAAACCCTAACCATGTAGTATAGTTTGAATTCAATTATTGTGATACCTCCAACATTGCTCTTTTTGCTCAGTATTGCCTTAACCGTTTGAAGTCTTCTGTGTTTCCAAATGAACTTTAGGGTAGATTTTTCAATCTTTGTGGTGAATGTCTTTGGGATTTTGATGGGAATTGCACTGAAAATGTATATTAAAGCAAAGTATTTTAAAAGCTGTAGTGACATTCAGTCTAGGAGATCCTTTGGCTAAGACACGACCTAGAATGTTTTAACTTGCCTCATAGGGAACAGTTGTTATAAATGAATGGAGCTTTTCCCATAGATTGTGTAGGTGATTGATACCCAAATTTAAGTCGTACAAGTATTTTCCTGGGTCAGAAATGTATAGGAAGAAATGACATGAAACTCAGCTCACGAGATTGTGGGAATGGAGAGTTTCAAATTCACAAGGCTGCAAACTCAAACAGGACTAATAATCCTAATTGTGGATATTAACCACATTTAGAAAGTACCTCTCCAGCAGCACTAGATTAGTATTTATTAAGTCACTGGGTTCTACAGCTAGACAAGTTAGCACTCAAAATTCATCATAACAAGTTCTAAAACTGTGATCACAGTCCACAGAACCATTATTGAACTTCATCGGAATTAAAATAGTGAATGTATACAATGAACTAAATATCTGTAAAAATCATGAGTGACAGAAGACAAAACAGTTCGCTGAAGAATAAGATAAAATATAAAGGCTCTAGTAATGAAAACAGGGAAGAAAAAGAACAAAAATTCAATTATATAAGAAATAAATAGGAAATGTGATGCATTGTTCAGAGAGTTTGTATCTGTGCATTTGATTAATTTGAGCTGCTCACATTAACAGGTTGTTAGTGTGGATTTTTCCCAACTAAACAGATTGTTAAATCTGTCTTTGCTGTTTTTGGAGGATAGTCCCAAGATATCTATCTGTATTTCCTTAATCTGATAGATAATTGTGAATGTGATAGATTTTATATACAAGTTTAAAATTAATGTAGCTATTTGTATAAAGTAAATGCAAATCATGAAGCAATATATATCATTAAAATATTCTGGTAGGAAAAAAGAAACTGAGTCCAAATATTGATAAGAACATTGTTTTGTGGTTGTGTTTTCTTATGATAGCTTTTTTTCATTAGCCTATTAGAGTACTACTCACCTGAAAAAAACAGAAAGTATTCCATTATATTTCACTTTTTGGAAAGCATGTGTGAATTTCTCTCAAAGAAAACATAAAAACACATAATGCTGGTGTTAATGTAACCTCACTCTTCCCCTGATGCTACTGACTTGAGTCCTCTCCTTCTTGGTCAGGCTACAAGAATGTTTTTCAAGTTTTTTGATCATTTGTTGAAGGTTTTAAAAGTTTGTTGAAAGTCGTCAAGTTTGTTGATTTTCTCTTTTCCTTTTCTATTTTGTATATCATTTATCCAGATCATATATATATTACTTTCCTTTAACTGTCCTCTAGTTAGCTTGCCCTTTACATACTATCTCAAGGTAGGATGTTAGATGGTTGAGTCATTTTTAACATTCATGCATAAAACTACAAAGGTGCATTTAATTTTGGCCACATCTCTGAAGCCTTGTTCAACTTTCTTTTTTTCTTCTGTTCTTCAGGTTATATAATTTCTACTGATCCATCTTAAAAATTTCCTCTTTCTTCTGCCAGCTCCGTTCCACCATGGAGTACCTCATGGGAATTACCCATTTACTTATTTTGTTGTTCAACTTCAGTGTTTCCCTTTAGTTTTTGTTTCTGTTGTTGTTGTTAGTTTATTCTGCTTATTATTTGAAATTCTTATCTGTTTGTTGTCATCTCTGTGGATGATTGTCGTCACACTCCTGAAGGATAATTTCCTTTAGCTCATTGAAGATAACTGCAGCAGTTCTATAACCTTTAATAATATGACATTCTGGGCCTTACCACAGGACATCTCTGTTGTTTGCTTTTTCCTATGTACTGATCATATTTTTTTAGTTCTTTACATGTCTCATAGCTTTGTGTGTATTTACCTGGAATTTTTAGGTAATATTGTCCACTACCACTGCCCTTCATAGTGCTTTGTTTTCTGTGTGTTGCTGATAATTGCTTAGTGAACTTACTGAAAATTAAAATCTATATTCTTATGTGTCTACAGAATGTTTTTGGTTATCTTAGAAATTAGCTAATAATTGCCAACAATTTCTTTAAATATATGGAACCAACAAGGGGCTCTGTGTGTACATTGAGACAGCTTTCCACACTCAAGCAGGTAATTTGCACTCTGACTTAGCTCACACTTCCTGTGGTGCAGAGCTTCAAGATCAGTTAGATGTGAGAGTTCAGGGCTCTCTGGCATCTTGGGAATTATCACAGTCCCACACAGTGACACCATCATACCAAGGCATGTGGCCACCCTGATTCTTGGTTATGTCTCTGATATCTGTAAATCTCTGTATGCATACCTTCTTTCTCATCTTTTTCAGTTGAGAACTTTGGCCAGCATCCTGCTTGGCTGCTCTGGGATTTTTGCTTCAGGGACCTGCAGTGTTACATAACTTTTTTTTCTTTTTTTAACAGCCATCCTCAGGAAAAAGACTTTTTGCCCTGAGTGAACCCTAAACTAGGTCAGATGAAACAAGCCCTGCAATTGGTGGCTTCCAAGAGACTGTCAGACAATTTTAATGGAAATAAGTCTTTTGTGGAACTGGCTGAGCATGATTATGGGCTTGTAGGTTTCCAGGCTACTGTGGCCCAGGAGAAAAGGTGACAATAGTAAAGCACCATAAAATGTCACAATGTCACTGTTCTTACTCAACTCTAATTTTCTTAAATAAATAGTCCTAAGATTGTTTCAAGTTTTAGATAATTTCCAAACTGTTAAAGTTGATTTTGACAAAATTTTTATTATGATTATCATTGTGCTGGGGATGCATTATGACATTTACAAAAGTTCTTACAGCATTTTATAGTTGAGTTCACCTCCTCTAACATTTTCCTTTATCCACCCTCACCCCATTCCTGGAATAGCTTCGCTCATGCTTTTCCATTTACATGCATGTGTACATATTATTTGCACCACATTCATCCTCATAACATCTCCGACATCTTTCCCTCCCAACACTGCTACCATCCACCAGACAAGACCTGTTCCTCCTTTCTGCTTTCTGTTTTTGTAAAAAAATAAAATAACATTTTTGTTTAAGATAGCTATACATTAGTTTCCTTGTAACATTTCCATGTACATACAGTTTTTTATAATGCTACTGTCTTTGCTTTCATGGAAGAGAAGAATATTGGAGGATCTACTTCAATATTTCTGCTGATGTCTTTTCATAACCTCCTTTAAAAAACTAAATGATATAATTGCTACTGGCATGGATATAACCTGGCAGTGTTGAATATATACCTGTCCAAATGTTTAGGACAGTCTGTGGATAGAGAACACAAGAGGATGAATGTCTGCCAGGCCTCCTGCTGGGCAGTAAGTTGTAGTTTCCTATGGACTCTGTTCATAGCAGAGCCCTGGGACTCAGATTTTGCCCTGACAATTCAATCTGATTTTGAGTTTAAGGTGAAGGAATAAAATACTAACATAGCAACAAATGGGTATATTTGAAAATCACAAATCTCTTTTCAAGTGTGCACAGTATACAGCAAAATTATCAGTTCATAAATATCTATTCAGTAAACTCCTATTGCAGTTAATAGTGTTATTCAAATAGGTAGTATAGCAATATACTGGAACAAATTCTAAAAGTAAAAAGAAAATTACTATCATTATGTCATTGAGCTCCCACTTGAGGTATTTCTGTCCATTTACTGATATTTTTCAAATGAAGACACATTCTTTTTCTTTGTAACACTTTCAATCAGTTCTCACTGAATTAAGAATATTTGGCTCAGGGTTAAGGAAAAGTTATTATGCATTAATTTTCAGAACTTAATTTTAATTCACTTCAAATACAGGAAGAAAAATCAAGCCCTTCTCAGAAACAGAGGATAAAGATTAGGGTTGTCTCTTTTCAGACAAACAAACAGAGTTCATTAAGACAGAGATTGTTCTGACCATGCCATATTTTCTGACCTACTTTTAACACTTTCTTGAAATAAAGAAAATCTGTCAAACTATTTGGCAACTCTGTTCTAGGTAACAATAAAAATAGTAAGCATTCATTGTGTGCTTGCTCTGCTTTCAGCTCTAGACTGAATGCTTGCTTTGTCATTGTCATTTCCTTTAATATTCACTAAATTCAATAAGGCCATCTTTATTCCACCTTTGCATATGGATAGGAGGGTCTGAAGCCTATAAAAGTTTTCTGACACAGGCAATAAGTAACCAAACTAGGACCTGAATCCTGATTTGTTTCATTTTTCAACATGTTCCTAAAAAATTGTGCCTAATTATTGAGTCTCAATTAATTATTGAGACTGTTGTTCCTTTCAAGCTCTGTGGATGAGAGTATAGGAAATGTGTTCTTTTCCAGAACAGTCACAGGAAAAGTAGTCTCAGTTTCTGCAATCATGAATTTTGAGGTAGCAGATCAGCCAGTAATAAAAGTGATAGAAATGCAGACACCCCTTGGTTGGCCAATAGCTGCCACTGTAACCAGGTGCAAAGTATTTGACCCCTCATACCTTCTCTAAGAGGCAGTGCAAAGAATGTAAAGACTTTCATGCGAAACTCAGATGTCATATGGAAAATGTAAGGTTTGGGTTAGTGTGTGACCCTCTTTAATTACCCTTTCTCTTGACAGTGCTGGGAATGGAGCCCAAGGCTTCTCATATCCTAGGCAAGTGCTCTGTCATTGAGCAAGACCTCCAGCCCCATATGCACTTTCTTAATCTGTGGACAGTAATAGAACCTGTCTCATAGGTGTGTCATACAGATTGAATTAAAAATCTAGATGTATTCTGACACAGTCTAGCTAGTTATTGATATATATTAAATTTTACTATTCCAAAGTAGACTTGAGGAGCCTTCTGAGTTAATTTAATGTAGAAGCTCAAGGAAACAACTTGGAGGTATTGAGGCAGGATAGAAATTAGGGAAAGACTGGGAATCTGAAATCTTCAAAACTTAACCTAGATCATCTCAGATTCCGCACCCTCTCTCACCCCCTCTGAACCTTTCATTCAATTGCAGAAGTGTTAGCAGCAAGCAACCAGGGTTCCTTTTCAACTGCAAATCCTCTACTAGCACAGAGCTAAACTAAAAATAATTAAGCATGGAAACTTCCATTCACATGAAGTTAGGGTACCTGAGAATTAGCCAATCAACATTACCATCCATGTGAGCAAATATATCCAATTAATTTTAGTCATGAAACTTGGGACATGACCCAAGTCCTGTTTCAGACATGCCCCCTTTAGGAAACATATGATTGGGAACATCTTAGAAAGTCCTTTTTGGGATTAAATCACAATTGAGTGGCTATTGAGTTAATTCACTACCTCATGATAAAAGAGGATGTTTGTGCAGAAAGGAAAGTCCCTGAGCTAGTGAATGCACTGAGGGCTGGGGAATCAGTCCTCAGATGACCTTTCAGAAACTCCTTACTTAGGTCTTCAGACATATGGACTGCATTCTCATTCATGTAGTTATAACAGAATGTCTTATGGGTATGGACAGTCACAGTCAAAAATAAGTAATATAACATCACCCTATCCATCAAAGTTATCAATCACAAGAGAGTATGGTTCTTGGCTACAAACAACACACTTTCAGTGGAGCCACAGTTTACTTAACTTCAAGAAGCAAATAAAACAATCAAATTATAATTGAACACTGTCATGGGTAGCCTGAGGTCCAAGAACAGCAAATAATGAGAGTAACTCTGCGAACCCTGTAGAATTTTTTTGGTAGTCAAATGTAAGGTGAAATTTTATCTACCATATGGCTGGAAAATGAGAATGATAAAGATATTATTTTTTATCTCAACAGAATGAAATTTTGAGAAAAACAATTAACAATTTTAGCATGAAAAATAAATAAGGAAGCTAGGTGTGATGTTTCACATCTCTAATTGCAGCATTCGGGAGTCTGAAGCAGGAGGATTGCAAGCTTGAAGCCAGCCTGGGCTGCATAGAGAGTTCCAGATCAGCAGCATAGGGTGCACAGTGGGAAAGACAAAGGAAAGAAGGAAAAAAAGGAAGAAAGGAAGGAAGGAAAGAAGTAAGTAAGTAAAGAAGGAAGGAAGGAAGGAAGGAAGAGAAAAAAAATATAAGGCAAATTAGGTCAAGACTAATAGCTTGCTATTTTTCTGGTTAAGTTTGAAAGAATCTTACATAATTTCCATAGTGCAGATCTGATCTACAAAAGCTGTTCCTGTAGCGGTCATTGGAAATGATCACTTAAATATACACCAGCAGAAATACCCACACCCACCACAGGCAAAATATTGGATAGAAGCTCAGCTTTAATCAGCTTCAGAGTCTAGGAGATGCAGCTGGGATTTAGCTTAGAAGCACAATGACTGCCTAGCATGCACAAGGCCCTGGGTCCAACACAAAATTTTAGAAGATGATGTCATGCTATGCTATGTAATTTTGATCATGATATAAAGACACAATACAGCATAGCAGATTTTAGAGATGTAATATGTCAGTAGTTGGTGGGCTTGTAACATAATTAATCTGACATCAACTTTGTCATTGACCAACTCCTTGAGATCACCTATTGCAGGAAAAGTTTTAGTAAACTCTCATTACTATTTGTTAATGATTACAGAAGTTTACATTAATGTGATTTGCAACTTTGAGGTGGATTTTTAGGAAAAAGATTAAAAGATTGATGATAATCAAGCCTCATATATTCTTTAAGTTATATTTACACATTTTGAAGAAATACAGGGTACTTCATTAGTTTTCATCTAGCAAATAGAAGTTTTCCTGTAATGAATAACCTTAAAGAGAGGAATTTGAATGCATTAGGTCTCAACTTTTTCAATCATGAGAACAGAATTTCTTGGTTTATGTGAGACAAAAAGTGTAGCAAAGAAATTAGAGTTTGTAAAATCTAAAATGTTCCACAAATGAGAGCAATAGCTAGGGAGGACAGAGACAGATATCCATTGGGGAATGGAGACAGAAGATTAGTGCTGGGGTCACCTGCTTAGCAAGTGAAAACCCCCCTCAAAAAAAAAAAAGGATGGAAGAGTAATTCATAAGACAGCAGCAAATGTTGCTGGGAAAATAAATATATGCATGCAGAAAACAAACACTAGATCCATGTCTTTCACTTTGCATGAATATCAACTCAAAGTTGATTTAGGACCTTAATTTAAGACCTTAAACTTTGAAAGTAGTGCAGGAAAGAGTAGATAATACATTGGAACTTATTGGCATAGGTAATAACTTCATAAATAGAACACCAATAGCTCAATAAGTTAGAGAAAGGATTGCCAAATGGTACTACATGAAACTAAAATGTTTCACTACAGCAAAATAAATGGTCATAAGACTGGAAAGGCAGACCACAGAATGTGAGAAAATCTTTGCCAACAATGCATCTGACAAAAGATTAATAACCAGAATATACAGGAAACAAAAAGCTAAACTCCCCCCAAATTAAGGACATAGTGAAGAAATTGAAGTCCAAATGGCCAAAAAAAAAAAACACACACACACACAAAGAAAAATGTTCACCATTCCTGGCCATAACTGATATTCAAATCAAAACCATGTTAAGATTCCACCTCACTCATTTTAGGATGGCTATCATCAAGGAGACAAACAACAATAAATCCTGGTGAGGATTTTGGGAAAAAAGAACCATCATACACTACAGGTGGGAGTACATTCACTATAGAAAACAGTATGGAGGTTCCTCAGAAAACTAAAATATAATTTACATGTGGTCCAGCAATACCACTCCTAGGGATATACTTGAAGGAAAGTAAGTCAGGTTATAATAAAGCCACTTGCACTCCCATGTTTATTGTAGCATTATTCACAATAGCCACACTATAGAAACAACTGAGATTTCCCTCAACTGATGAATGCATTAAGAAAATGTGGTGTTTATATACAATAGAATTTTATGCAGTGATAAAGAAAAATTAAATTTTGTCATTTGCAGGTAAGTTGGTGAAATTAGAGAACATCAACTTAAATGAAGTTAACCAGGTTCAGAAACCCAAAGGCCACATGTTTTCTCTCATATGTAGAATATAAGACCAATATAAATACAAGCAATATTATATTTACAAAGAAATATATAGAGAACATTTATTCAAAAGTGGGACTGGTGGAAGAGACCAAGGGAGGAGGAAAAGAAGGAAAGGAAGATAATGAATAATACCGAAGCACATCACACCTGTGTAGGAACAAGACACAAGGAAACATGCTGGAAACTGTTAGACATCACAGGATAGATGGAAAATGTTGAGGAAATGCAGTGGAGGGGGTAATATTGATTTAGGTACAATGCATGAATAGATATGATACCAAGGCACAGGTCCCTGTGAACAATGAATTGACACCTAAACAATGAAGGACAAGAATGAAAAATAGGTCATGCTAAGGGGAAGTCACTAAGGGGAGAAGGAGGGTAAAAGATGGAAGTAAGGAAGGTAAATATGATTAATGTACATTCTATACAAGAGTGAGTATAGAATTCTTTAACTTGCTGAAATCACCATAAGGAAGGGACTAAGGTAGAAAAGAGAAAAATGGAGGAAAGCAGAAAAATTTACCAATTTGGGATATAATACCTATATACATGGAAATGTCACAATGGAACTCCCTGTATGCTATCTTAAACAAATAAAAATCTCTTTTTTGGAAATGGAAGATAGGAAGGATAAGCAGGTCCTCTCTGGGGGTTGGTACCAGCATGAGAGGGGAGGATATAAGGAAAGGGTAAAGGAGAATGAATGGAGTAGAAATATATACTTATGTTTGAAAATGGAAAAATGAGACATGTCAAAACTATTCTAAGAATGTGGCAATGGGGAACAAAGAAGCATGATGAAGGGGTGAATTTAACTAAGATATATTGTAAGCACTTTTGTGAATGTCACAATAATATAGTACAACAATTATATGATAACAAAAATTTAAAAAGTAAAAACAAAAAGCATCACAGTTTCAAGTGGACTTGCAGCATAACTGAAGATGGGCACAACTGAACTTCATGACTCAATGTCTCAGATCCCCATAGCATCCATCCCTGGTGCATTTTTTCTTTCTTACAGCCTGTATCAAAGATTCTCCATTGCCTATGGACTGAAGAATAAAGACTGGTGTTGATTTCCAGTCATTTCTCCACAATCTGCCATCACCATCCAACAACAGGTATCTGGGAGACTTCTGAAGTCAGATGTCATTCTGTGAGGTTGTGATGAAGGGCAATTCCATTCACCACCCTACATTTAGTGACTAGAGGTTTGAACAGGACATGCAATTATTTTCTTTCCTTGAAAGAGACATAACCATATGGATATTTAATGATTCAAAAGAACGCATAATCATCTAGCTCAAGGATGTGAAATACTGAGTAGACACAATTGGAAAATTTGTTAAAACAAATAGAGGTTGGTAAAAGGTGTGGAATGACATTTCCTAAGAGGCACAGAGTGAAAGTTTATTACATAAATGTGCAGTAAAGAGCACTCTTCCATAGGGGCGATCTCTACTTTCTGGTGAACAAGATGAGTGTCTAAGCCAATGCCAGACAGTTTCTTCCTTCAAATCTCATTAAACTTGACCAAGAGTCTCATGAGCAAAGTGTTCCTGGCCACAGAGATTCACACAAATGAGCTCAACAACATGGAATTCACACAAAATGACTTGGTCACCACTGCAAATTGGCATCTTACTGAGAGTGACACCCCAGACCTTCAACTGCATTCTCTGATAAGATATCTGCCACTTGGCAGGCTGATGGCACTGGAGCACTGTCTGCAGTGAGCTTCACATAGGATTCAGGACTGGCCTTTGATACGCCTATGTTCCCTTCACTGAGAAAAATGTGCTTCTACCAAAATTCCCTTCTGTGAACTTACACAACATGTTATTTAATGTCATCTTATTAAGCACTACACTGATTCTGAACATGGGAGGGAATTTATAGCAGATGAAGTGCAGCATGAGTACTACTGATTCACGTGCTTCACAAGTTCTGTCACTTTGACACAACAAGCCCAAGAAAATGGTGGGTGGATTTTGTTTCTTCATTTTTCCTTATTATTTTACAGATTCATTTTAGATTATAAAGTACAAAGATAGATTTCCTCACTTCTCTCACTATTAACATTTTACATAAATATGCTACATTTTGTATAACTAATGAACCATTGTTTATAAATTATCCAAATTTCCTTATTTATAAATGAGTTCAATTATTTGCTTGTCCTTTTGAGGCCTTAGTAACAACAATAATTGGAAGCCAACATTTCATGAGAATGAGTCAGCATAAAGGATATGGCTCTCACTCTTTTTTAGCCTGGATTTATGGGTCTAGGTTAAAGGAGCAGAATTCAAATTGTTTCCTTTTATTGTTACCTTAGTGATTTACTAGTGAAAAAGTCACATCTCATCTACACAACTTTGGGCCCTGAAGATTTAGAAGTCTTTGTTCTCCATGGTTAAATGTTTCAACCAGAAAACACACAATAGTCTTAGTAAATTAAAACCTTACCATGATTTCTAGTCACATTGGGCTCCTGAGGCCACTGAACCAACTGACAAAGCTGATTATTAGTACTTTCTCCAGTCAGAGTGACTATTACTTGATATGAGGGTGAAATTGCATCCTTATTACACAATGGGATTAAGGAAGAGTTTGGAATTTAGGAAGACTTTTTTGGTTGTCTCATTGCTTGATAAATGTGAAGGTAAATTATAATAATAACATAGTCAGAAATTCTAGTGCATAGACCCATCACTGATGAAGAATTTGGTCAGTCTCAAGCAAAGAATGATGACCAGCTGATGGGATTCTTGAGTACAAAAGGAACACAGAGGAAGAAGGAATTTATAAATGCTAAGTATAACCACATAAGTAATTATGGAAACGAGAACTATAATACTTATGAATGTTTGTAAATTATTTGGTAGAAGTATATTTACTCATGTACCATTTTCTTTTCATTTTTTTCCCTCATTAATTAATCTATTTTTAACATAAGATTTGTTAAATTGTTTAATCTCACACTTCAGTATATTTGCTATAGAATATGAATAACCTGAAGAATCACAGAACTTTACACAGCCTCTTCAAGAGAGAGTACAACTATGTTTTTGACTGTATGAATAACAGCTTTATCATAATGTCTGTGAGTACAAATTTGGTATTATCATCACTCAAAAGTTAACAATTTTTAAATAAGTACATAGATGTGATATAAACAAAGCTTGGGCTTTGCTGCACTGTTCTATTTTTAACTAACTTGAGCTAGAATTTACATTTCCTAGAATCTCTTAGTACACAATTACAAGTCATGGTTGGAAAACAGGAAGCTATATGTGATTTTGGGAAAAAGTCAACCAAAAGCAAATACTTTTGGAAGATTCTGATGATTCCATGTAAAACTTGGCTGATGCTGATGTTCTGGGTAGGTCTTGGCTTGTGCTCTCCCTTCTCAGTAGTGATCAACTGTGGCCCAAGCTGATTGCCAGAGACCAGCTTCTAAAATCATAGAGGCAATAGCTTCTCAATGATTCCTCTACCAGTAATCATTTGGAAGTCCCATGTAAGCAGTTGGACTTCTCAGATCGTCTTACTGGTAACTCCTCTTGTCCTTCAAAAGACTCTTTGCAGACTTCCTCTTCACCACATACTCCAACAATTTCAGTAAGAGCTAATTCCTATATGAAACACTCTATTCCTAGATGAAAGTATTGCATTTAAGAGTATTATATGCAAGGAAGGAATGTAGGGGTAAGGATCAAATAATTGTGATCATAAAACTAACAAAATATGATAGTAATGAAAATGTGGTAGATAATACAGTGAAGTAAACTTTGAAGGTTTCTCAATCTATGTGGGAAATGGTTAAATCATAAGTTTAATGAAAATAATGAGGAATCAAGCTTATATATTAATTTCTCAGGAAGCAGCAATATAAGTTATAACTTTAATGAAAAGATAAAATAAAATAATGTAATAAAGACTTTCATTGGCAATAAAGGATTCTGAAAAGAAGAGAGAAGAAAAAGATACAAGAAAATTTGCAAGAGTTAAAACCTATCTATATCAATAATTATATCAAATATGTGTGAATTAATCACCCCAATTAAAATAGAAAGGCTATAAGATTCAACATTAAAGAAAAAAGACAAAATTTCACTTGATTTTTTTTTATAACCAACACAACATAGAGGATACAGATAACAGAGGTATAGAAAAGATGCAGTATGCAAATGCTGCTAAAAAATGCTGTTTGGCTTTGTCAAGAATTGGAGACAACCAAAAGCAGTGGCTCACACTTGTAATATAAGCTACTGGGGGCTAAGATAAAGTCCATTGTTAGCCTGGGACTACAAAGATCATGAGAATTCCATCTCAACAGAAAAGTGTTGAGTGTGAGGTCACCTGTTTTTCATCCCAGCTACAGGAGGAAACAGAAAATAGGAGGAGGTTCCCTGTCCAGGCCAGCCTGGGCAAAAAGCAAGACCTCTCTAAAATAACTAAGAACAGGAAGGGCGGGAGGTGTGGCTCAAGTAGCAGAATGCCTGCTTCACAAGTGTGATCCTCTGACTTCAAAACGCAAGACCACTTGAAAAAAACTAAAAAGAATTGGAGGGCTGAGGGTAGAGCTCAGTGGTAGAGCATTTGCTTGGTAGGAATGACACACTGGGTTCCATACCCAGACAAGAAAAAAAAAATGGACAGTGGAATGTAAAACAAACAGCATTTTCAGAGGTAAAGGCATAATAATATGGAATGGAATAATTCAACAGCACAATATTTTAATCTTAAAGTTTTAAGGACTTATAATTATGTCTTCAAATTCATAAAATTAAAATTGGCAAAACTAACATGAAATGCAGACTTGCACATATACAATAACTGGTGAGTGAAGAAGCAAAAGTAACAAACAGATGGGAAATTTGATCATGATTTACCAAGTTACCCTACTTGACATTAAAAGATCATCATACCTCAAATCCCTAAGATCCAGTATTCTCAATTGCAAATTGGATGTTTCTTAAAGAGACTGTACTTGCCACAAAACAAGTATCAGCAAATTTCAAAAAATGACCGTGCGCAATGTATTCTCTGGTTACAGGGTACATATACATTCAAAATAAAGCATTAAAAAAATCTTAAAATATCCCGTATTAGAAATTACTCAATACTTTCAAATAACCAGTGGAAAACAAAAGGCAAATTAAGATTTTTTTTTCTTATATAAACCAAAAGTAAAACCCATGCAATTAGATAAAGCAGTAGTTAATAAGATAAATTCTTAGTAAGAATTATAAGGAATAAATGAAAGTAAACACACACAATTAATATCAAAAATAGAAATTGGACATCTGAGTATATTCCTATTAATGCATATTTTGGGATTACCATGAAGTTTTTGATGAAAAACAACTTACAAAGGAAGAAGAAATACAAATGAATGATCAGACAAACCCATTGTCTATTAAAGAAATTGAAACTTCCAACAATAAAACTCCAACTAAAAATTCTTAAAAAATTGATTTCTGTCAAACAATTAAGGAGCAAATTCAAGTCTCACAGAAAAAACAAGCCAGAGAAAAAAACTTCCTTACATGTTTGGTGTAGGCAGCATAATCAGATGCTGTTATCTTAAAAGCAGTTGGAAGGAAAGAAGGGAAAGAGGAAGGAAAGACAAGGAAGAATTGCTGACCAATATCATAAATATTGACTCAAAAACACAGCAAAATATTGGCAATATGAATCCACAAGGTGTGTCAGTATGGTAATACATCAATGATGCTCTTCCTAGTAGTGCTAGTCAGCTTATCATTGAAAGATCAGTCAATGCAATTCATCACATTAACTGAATAAAAAGAAAAACAAGATTAGCTCAATAAACGCAGAAACACTTTTGATAAATTTAACACAAAGCATTCTTGATGAATCCTCTTAAGTATGTAGAAATGAAAGAGGCTTTTTATCATGTATTATATTTAAATATATTAAAATATAAATATATATTTTAAAATGTATTATATATTACTTGTTATATTAATACATTTATATTATATATTTAGAAATTTATGAGCCATTTCTGATATTTGCATGGAAATTCAAATGATCTAGACTATCCCAGAAAATACTAAAAATTATAAATAATAGTATACTTGAGAATCCTATAGCATGTATCAATGCTGTTATAATATAAAATAAAGATAATATGAATTAGACAGGTTTTATTGGAATAACATAGATGAATAAATGTTTGGAACAAAAAAGAATCTGGAAGAAATGTCACAGAGAATAAATTTCCATGGAAAAGCATAATTGCATGTGTGTACTACAATCACTTCTGTGGGAGGTATTGTATACCAAATGGTATACAGTAATGAATCAGAATGTGATTCATTATTTGAATTTTTAGTTATTTACTCAAATGATTTTAAAATTTTATGTCAATATAAACTCCTGTACACAAATATCTATAATAGATTTAGTAACAATTTTTAATGTATTTAATTTAATCATAATTTTCCCCATATTGTAAGAAAACATGTCTAGTAACATCTTTATGAAATTCTTATTGATTACTTGTAGGATTTCTTCTTCAGGGTGTTCTTGTGGGCTTCATTGGGTTCCTTGCTATAGTTTATCTTTGTTTTGTTGGAGTCTGGATCTGGATATCCATTTTCTTCATTTCCTTCTGAATCCTGTCATAATTTGGGGGAGATGTTTTCCATCCCTTGTTCATCTTCCCATGTTTCTCTAGGTACCAATTCTGTCCCTGGACTATGTGTAATTTAGTATTAGCTGAGTTATAATAGTAAAACTAACAAAACCAAGAAAGGAGAATAAACAGAAAGGAAAAAAAAGAGTAAAAAAATGGAGAACCAAAGAAAACAACAAGGAGAGATGGTTTATGATCAAACAGCAAACCAGAAAGCTAAACCCTTAAAGAAAGGCAAAAAAAAAAACCCACTGGTTCAGGAACAGTAGTATTACAGTCTTAGTTGTTCTGGTGTTACTCCTTTAGCATCCAGTGGGCAGGTGGGGGCCTGGCAGGCTTGTGGTGTGGAAGCCTGGCAGGGCGGCAATCTGGTGGGCCTGCTCTGCAGTGGTCTGGTGGAGCGGCAATTCTGCAAGCTTGCGGAGTAGTGCCCTGGTTGGTCTGTAGGGAGGAGACCCAGGGGAATGGAGATCCAGTGGGTCCACAAGACTGAGGCCTGGTTGGCCCGGTGGGCTGGCTGTTCTTTTAGTAAATCATGGCATGGAGAAGCCTTCCAGAGCAAGGGGTTCAGAGTGCCGAATTTTCAGCTCTCCCTTGTGCTTTTCCTCAGACAAGTGTGTCTCCAGTGTCTCAGCAAGTCCCTGATTCATGGAGCTCAAGCGTTTTGCAACTGTGTCCCAGTCACCATCTTGAATTCTCTGCCTAACTTCTTCTGAATTGATTGACTAATTCTCATTTCATTTTTATTATTTTCTGTTTTATTTAATTTCCTTGACTTATTGACAATAATACTTCATTGTTTATTTTAAATGTGGTTTAGTACTTATAATATATACCTTTACCTTGTTACAGTCTGCCTTTAAGTAACATTACTTTTTCATATATAACATGTGCTTCCATTTCTCTTTTTGGCCTTTCTATCATTGTTGCTCATCATTTTATTTCTGGATATGTTGCAAAACACACAGGACAGTCCATTGTTATTACTCTGCTTATCTTTTAAAGAAAGTTACTACTTTCTAAATGTGCACTATATTATTTCCTTTTTATAGCCAAATACACCATTGTGTATATCAACATATTTTATCAATCAGCTGATGGATATTTGTGATGTTTCCACATTTTAGCAGGTATGATAATGTTACTAGAAACATTCAGGTACAAGTTTTTGTAAGGAATGTATTTTAATTTCTCTTGCATGTCTGTCTATTTATCAGTATACCTATCTTTCATCTATCTATCTATCTACCTACCTGTCTGTCTCTCATTTATCTATGCATCATCTGACTGATCACCTGCTTGCTTGATATGAATGTATGCTCAGATACAGGTGCACGCACAGATACTAATATAAGTACATAACTGAGAGTGTAATTGCTGGGTCACAAGGCAACCCTCTGCTTAACTTTTGAGAAATCTGTGACTGCATTGTTTCTTCTCATTGACAGATTCTGAGTGCTCTTCTAGACTAGGCTTCAGCCATGTTTTCTAAAGATTGAATAGACATTAACATTTCTACCGCACATGGCATACTATGAAGATTCCCTAACCTCTCTTAAGTGTCGGCCTAAGTACACTAAGAGCTGCAAAAAGCATTACTGCTTATTCCAGTCAACTCCTGCAGGTCAGCCCATCTACTAGGCTCTCTGGCAGGTCAAGAACTAGTGCTGGGAAGAACCAGTAGGCAAACCCACATGGCTTCCACATGGAGCATACCCTTCCTGCTTTTATAGCTTTATATTTGTGTGACTTTATTCTGGTTCCTGATGTCCTTTCTCCCTATTGCCTCCTTTTTTCCCTTTAACAGTCCCAGTCACCTCTGTACAAATCAAATCCACTTGCTTCCATTCAGTTCACATTGGGCAGTCTCTCTTCCGTATTGTAATAATATATTTTTGATTAAAATATCTATTTACCACTTAACTAATATCTTAATTAGCTCATGCTGTCAAAATAAATGCCACAGACTGGATAATTTAAATGACAAACTTTTGTTCCTCACAGTTCTGAAGGCTTAAAAGCCTAAATTCAAGGTGGTAGCATAAGTGGTGTTGAGTTGCACGTAACTGCTTTCTTGTATCCTCACATGGGAGAAAGGGCTCTTGTGTCCTCCTCTTCTTGTAAAGCCACTAAGTCCTTCACTGTGACTCTACTCTCATGACTTCCTCTAAATACTGTTACCTCCCAAAGGTCCCACCTCAAATACCATCACATTGGGGAACAGGGCTTCAGCATATAAATGAGGACAGGGAATCAACATTCAATTCATAGCAGATAATGTGCTGTTGTCTCTTTGACACCACCAATAGTTTATGAAGCATCAGTGTTTCAACATACTTTCAACACTTGCTACTAACTAACTTCAAGCTATTTTGTGTTCAGTTGTATATAAGAGCCATAATTTGACAATACATGACATTATAGTTATTTCCAGCTTGGGGTTATTATAAATAAACATACTTATGAACAATCATGTATAGGTATGTTTGTGAACAAACATTCATTTTTCTGAAATAAATGCCCTGGAATGATCTGCATTTGTTTATTTATGTTTTAAGTTTTTTCCTTAAGATACCATCAAACTATTTTTTGGACTGCTAGATATCAATACATTTTCTCTACATGTCATGAAAATTTTTCATTATCACCATTTTTATTTATTGCTGTTTTAGTAAGTATGAAGCATCATCTAATTTTTTTCTTAAGGAAACTCAAAACAAAAGCTGCAGCCTGTTGTATTTATTGTGAGTAAATAGTATTTAGTCTTTTCATCATTCATTCTACCTTCACAATATTTTGAGATGTTCTTCATTAAATTTAACTTTATTTTTGAAAAATTCCTCTACCCAGGCTTAAGGGTGAATGTTCAATGACAAATTCACTTAGCTTTATAAGTTTCTTGATTTCTTTATCATTCTTGAAGGTATCTTCACTAGGTATAAATTCTGCATTGATATTTCTTTTCTCTCAATATTTGAATCATGCAGAGCTGCTTGTTTCTGGCCTCTATAGTTTTTTTTTATAAGAAACTCACCATCATTTGAATTATTTCCTCCACAGGTAAACTGTCTTGATTTTCTTGCTCTTTTCAAGGTTTTTTATTTCTTGTGTCCAGAAGATGGATTTTGATATGTTTTGGAATATGTTTCTTTCAATTTTTCCTGTTTGTATGTCTCAGCTTCTTGAATTTGTTGGCCTATGAGTTGCCAACTCAGGAACATTTTCATCCATTTTTTGAATGTGTTTCCAGTCCCATCCATTTTTGCTTCTCTCTTTTGGGACGCCAAAGATCTTTTCTTTCTTCTATTACAACCATAACAAAGCTGTGCTGATATCATTTTTAAAGTGTGTTTCCTTTCTGTTGTTCAAATGTAGTAATTTGTTTTCAAATTCAGTGACACATTAATCTGTATTTTCCATTCTCTTTTTCAGCCCATCCATTAAAGTTTTTTGCTTATTTGTTTGATCATAGTACTTTCTAAATAATAAAACTACCATTGTTTGTCCCTTCATCTTCCATTTCTTAGCTGTAATGTTCTGTTTCTTCACCAGGCTTTCTACTTTTCGTTTGTTCTTAGCTCATTTGTAATTGTTCGTTGAATTATTTTATGATAGCTGATTTTTTTGCACCTTACTTAAAGCAAAAGAAAGAAATACAATCAAACAAAAGAGGAGTTACCTCAACTTACCTTATGCAGATTTCATGAGTATATGTCTCTTTTTTCTAGTCAACTGCAGCTCCATAATGTATGAGAAAAATAAGCCAAAGTCACTATGCAAGAGTCCAATGCCTCTCCTTCCCAATGGAGAAGACCATTCTAAGGGCCAAAGCCAAAAAGGTATAAATAATACAGAAAATGCAAGTGCATAAATCTGGGAGTACTATAAATAGGATCAACCCTATTTGTCTTTCACCATCCCTTTCACTAGCTCAACCATTATGAACTGTGCCCCCCACTGGGTCTGCCTTCCAGTTTCCCTTGTGATGTACAAAGATCTCCAGATCCTTGTTTCTCTGTCCCTTTGGTGAAATCCTAATTAAACCACCCATAGTCCTTTTTTCAGGCTTTGCTGGTAAGGCATATTTGAAGCCAGAGCCTCTGTAGCAGTGGGTAGTAAGTGTGAACTACATAGAAGAACAGGCAAGGCTGACACAGGTGCACTGAGATGCCACTACATCTTGTAATATAAAAATAGATTAGCACATTTTGATATGTTTATTACCAAAATTGACTTTAATACAAGTAATTTTGTATATTATAATTGATTACCTAGTTCTGTCCTGTAGAAAGGGTTTATTCAAAAATAAAACAAATTTACAATATATTTACAGGTAAAATATCAAGGTAAAACCCCACAAAACAATGAACAGACAAATAATGAAGGAAAGGAAAGTAAAACAGGTTATGCAGAGGGGATGGTATAGTGGGAGGGCAGGGCAAATGAAGAGGAAAAAGGAGGGCGAGTATGATTGATGTATAGGTGGAATGTTGAAACTTGTAGAAGTAATTTTAAGAAGAGGGAAGGGGAAAGGAAGAATAATGGAGAGGATGAATCAAAGCAGGGTATATTGCATACATATACAGAAATATCACAATGAAACCCCTGTACAACTGTTTTATAGTAATAAAAACCATTAAAATATTTTTAAAAATGATTTAAAAATTATTCTCATGTTGATTTATGATATTGAGCATGTAATTTTGACTTCTGAAGTCTTATTTTGGAATACATTCTTATGAATTAAAAATAGTTGCCTACTAAAAGGTATGAAGTATGTAACAGAAGCTCCATAACAGAAAATAACTCAGCATCATTCATTTGTGTGTAATTGGCTTGATTCATAAAAACAACTTAGGAATTTCTCTTAATAATCATAAGGCATAATAATAACATTCCCAGTTCCTTAAATATGCTGTCCCTTCAGGGAAGTTCCACAGTTCTTCATTAAAGAAGGTACTGGAGTGCAATGTGGGCCAGAAGCAAATTCTGAGATGGAAGAAGCCCACTGAAGATGTAATTATAAGCAAGGCTCCAAAATCAGCTGTACCGGTAAAACTGATGCTACTCTCTCAAACTACAAGATCTGCTATAGACACAAGGCTGTATTCTACCCAAATCTACATGTTGAAACCTAACCCTGAAGGTAACAGTATTAGGAGGTGAGGCCATTAGTAGGTGATCAGGTCATGGGGGCAGAGTCTCACAAGTGAGATTAGCACCCTTACAAAAGAGGTCAGAAGAGATCCCTTGTGCTTCCACCATACGAGGGAAGACACACTAGTGGGCACAATCTAGGAATGAGGACATGGACTCTCTCTAGATATTGGGTTTCTTAGTGTCTTGATCTTGGACTTTTCAGCCTCCAGAACTGAGAGAAATAAATGTATGTTGTTCGTAGCCACACAGACTGTGCTATTTTGTTACAGCAGTCCAAATTAACTTAAACACACATGTGTTCTTCTGTGCCTATTTTTCCATTGTTTTCTGAATTTGTTGCTGAGGGAAAAAATAATATTTGTTGGCTCACAAAATTTGTAAGAAGATTTAAGTAAATTGTAAGAATTTACACAGAGTTAAGAATCTATTGATTTGTGCATAATGATTGGATCAATTTTACAACAGAAATCAATTAAAATTTTTATTTTTGTCATCTTTTTTGTTTCTTTATAATTTCTTCTGTTTCTCTGAGCACTTTTGTTATTCCATCATCAAATGTATTGTTGTCAACCTCCCATAGGTCTATGATGTGACACCACACGTACAATAATTAGTATTTTTCCTGGGAGGGTGGGAGTCTGTGGGAGTGAGGATGGTCAGGAATCAGAATTTGTTGAAGGCAAATGATGCATTTGGAAAGTAATGTGAAGCACTGGATTTTGAGTGCATTTCAGAGTTGAGGAGACCTGGGCACCATATTTACCCCACAATGAGCTGGTGGTGATACTATGGTTGGTCAAGTACCTCCATCTCACTTTGCAGTTGTTCAAAACTGGCCTCTGAATATACCAACCTGATTAAAGCTGAGACTCTGAAGTCAAACAGACCTGCATTTGGAGCTAGCAATTTTAACTTCGGGCTAGGACTTTATGGGAAAGTTTTAATTAGCCTCTCTGTCATAGTTTCTTTTTTGTACAGTAATAAATCTTTGTTAGGGCCTTACACTTATAAAATACTCATTATTTTTAAAAGGTGGAATGATCACTGTTAGTCTAGATCATTAACATTTTCTTAAATTTGACATCAATATTTTAGAAATTCAAGCAATTTTTTAGAATGGATTTGGCAAAATCCATCCCAAAAATGTTTACTTCTGCAGAAGGATGTAGAAACAGCAGACAAGAAGTCTGGGGTAAATAATCACACCAAGTATGAAGTCCACTGTGGTTATATTCCTAACACAGCTTTGCTGCTCAGAGGATTGGTCCACTCTTGGGTGCACAACTCATCATGGTTGGCTATTCTTTGGGATAGAGGAGGAGTTGACATTTACAGTTCAGGAAGGAAATGATTATTCAAGATTCAGGAATATGAAACTTGAGGGGTTGACATTTACACTTCAGGAAGGAAATGATTATTCAAGATTCAGGAATATGAAACTTAAGGGAATGAAATTTTAAGTATGTGAAACTAAAATGGCTACTGATTTAAGATGGCAGTTTGGTTAAGCTTCTTTGAAAAACTCAAGTCTAAATTATACATGAATGTTTAACTTATTTGTACCAACTCCATATTAATGTCTCTTGTTGCCTTTAAATTTCTCTTCACTTTGTTAGTTACATTCTGCCAGACACAAATGTAGAATCTTCAGTGCTCCTTCAAGAACAATATAAGGTCATAAAAACCAGTACAATAAAGCTAAACAGGATATCTAGAAACATGAAGAATGTGACAGGTGATCAGAATGCTCTGACAAAAGGGGAACAATGAGAAAGATTGTGAATTGTTCCCATACAGACCTATTAGGTAACAGATTTCAAAATATTCTTTTAAGTATTTTAGAAGACTAATTGGATGAATGTTTCAAAATTATGCAGTATAAATGACTAATATGCCTGCTGGGATATAGAGACTGCCTTGCATAGCAGATGGAATAATATCTCAAATGTTAGAACAAAATTAAGATTATCAGAGTTTCACATTTCCCAAATAGAATGAAGAAGAAACCTAAGTATTACTATAGTCAGATCAAACCTGAGTCGCACAAACAAAAACTGCCATCTGTATCCAGAGTTCTTCTATTCACTGTTTCTTGTGTGAAACAAGTGAAACAGAGTTCTTCTATTCACTGTTTCTTGGTTTCTTCAACAGTGGCGACAGTGATAGGGAACATCATGATAGTGGTGGTGGTGATATTTGTTGTGTCTTAAAAAAATTGGGTTAACTTTGACAATTTACAAATAGTAATTTATTTACATTAAGTTTTCTATATCTACACCTGCCATAGTTTATCCATATGAAATTTAAAAATAGGACATAAGCCAGAACAAAGCAATGTGGACAATCAAAGAACATAAAGTGCTTATAGTCAGCTTAAAAGGGTTGGAGGGGTCCTTAGATGATCTGCAAATTTCTCTGCAAAACAAATAGGAATTTGTTACATTAGGGAATATATCACTATTCAAGTGTTCACGTTTCCTGGACTTGAGGCTCACAAACTTGATTTTATTAAAAAATATTTCCATGTAGGACTAAAGTAAATATAAGTTGTTAACCTGTAAAGTGAACCAATGTATCTACCGATTTAATAGGAAGTGGGTTATTGCAGCATGGTCTAATATTATCATGGTGTCATATATTTTACCATCATGGTCCATTATTTCCTTCCCTTACAAGCAAACTGTCTGAATCAAAGTTCCTCAGAAAGTAGAATAACAACAAAAAGGATTTCTATGAAAATTACAAGTGAGTCAGGGAGATGGGATGTAGGACAGCAAAGTGGGGGAATTACTTACAACATTCTAGGACTTCCTTGGGATTCTGGAGTGTAAATTAAGCTGCAGAATCACCCTGCCTAAACAAGACAGCTGGAGATTCCATGCTTCTGCCCCTGCCAGTCAGGCCTGATGGTTCATTCCTACAGGACAAAGTTACCAGGCAGTTTGTTGTCCACGAGTGTGTCCAAGGACCCCTGGGAAATCTTCCAAAACAAGAAAAAGTTGCAGGTACCTGCCACTTGAGGTGTGAAAAGTGCTTAAAAGGAACCTAAGTGGTTCTGTGAAGTCCACCAGCGCCTTCAACCACACAGACGAAGCTCAGTGAACATGGTAAGGTTGTTTGTGAAAGAAACTAAAACAAAATTATTTACATAAAAGTCTAGGTCACTTCATGTTACTGGTTTGTGAAACCTGGTACACAGAGTGTACAGGAAAGATGGTCTTCCCTGTAAGGCCTGAGCTCTAAAGTGTTGGTGGTCAGCATCTCCTTACTTAGGAAAAAGTGTGGATGAATCATAGAGATGATTCCTTCTTATGATTGTATGGTTTCCTTCCCTTTTCTTTCCTTTTTTTAAAATTCATTGGTTGGTTTGTTTTGTTTCATTTTTTTAGCAAAACTTAGATTAACATGTTTCTTTAGAACACATTCGATTATCAGGTCAGAAATTTATCCTATACCTGTAACATACATCTGCATTTCTTTTAAGTTTAAAATGTCCTGCTCAAAGTACAAAATTTCTAAGATTTTGATAGAGGCCTGTTCAAATAGTAGCTCCATATATGTATCTGTATTTAACTCTAATAACAAAAATAAACAAACTCTTCTTATATAATTGTGCATAATTATGATAAAATAGCCTGACTCTTTTACTTTAATCGGAGTAGAACACTGAATAAAAAAGCACAAAATACAGATGCCATGGGAGTTGCAATACATTTTGCCATAACGCACTTCATGTTAAATTCATAAGTAGGTCTCTAATTATAACGATCTCATCTTTAAAATGCTTTAGGGTTTCTGGTATTCACCGTGCTGGCATTAACTTTTCTCCCACTGTAAACAACCCAGTACAGTGGATAAAACTCATGACAAATGTGTTCGTGAGCATCGGGTGAAGCACAATACATGGCAGTGATGTATATGGAACAGGACAGAGGAGTGATTGGAGCGCAGGATGCAATTCTTGCTTGGGCTGGCACATTCTGCACCTGGAGAAGGCACAAGGAGGGTTACAGCAGAGACTTCGGAGGTCTGAGTCAGAAGAGTATTACAAAAGGTGTCAGAGAAGAGGAAGGACATGGAGTTTTGCAGAGCCATAGAGAGGAATGAACCATGTTAGACAGAAGCCCTGAAACTTACACAAGCGATTCTTAAATTTATGAAATAATACCGTCCCCATAAATTGACGAACATGGCGGGGCCAGGTCACCAGTGGGCTGAAGGGGGTGCCTTGTGAAATGCTCTTGCACCTGCAGCAGTGGCCACAGTTTCTCTCCCAAAGCCAGCTGTCCATAAGCCCTGACTTTCTGGAGTCTACATCATTCTCACTTTAAGACAAGCTCTGCAATATAAATTCCCAGGTTACCAACTAGCAACTAGCTTTCTTGGTAATTACCATCTCTTTTTTAGCATTCAGATTGTTTTATTTAACATCCTGCACTCTGTCAGATTTCCCTGATCTATGCTAAAGCAATTCTGTTTTCAGAATTTTGTCATTTTACTGAAATTTTAGGAGGAAAATAACTTTAATCTTAGCCATTTTTATTTAATCTACTTCTCACCCTGTTTGCCAATAAATTACTGAGCATAATAGTTCCTCCTTAATGAATCCTCATTGATTTATAATAAGAAGTGTACAGTTATTTCAAATATAAATTTTAACAAGTCTGGAGTCTGATTATTTTTAGCAGAGACTCCATCAAAATATTTCCTTTCCATTATACTTCACAATGGACATGAATCTCAATATAACAGATGAGGTTTTTAACCTAGTACTAAAAATCCTGACATATGAGATAGTGCCATACTTTGTCATATTATCTGTGAAACAATATAATTATGGAAATTCTGTGTTTCACCTACGCATAATATTCTCCAAATGAGAGATAGATGCCTAGATTTCTACCATGATAAGGTTATGTTTCATCAGAAATATTAGCATGTTTATTAGATATTATGTGAACAGAGTTACCTATGTGTAAATATCAATGCTGCACATTTTTCTAAATTTAGTTACACAAAGAATGTAGTTTCCTATTTCAAAATATAAGAGTGAAAAGTAATTACTTGAAATCTTCCATTTACAAAGAGCACAAAATGTTAGCATACAGCTCAATGAACCATCAGGGCATGAAATCAGCATCCAGTCTAAGACATCAATTTTCAGCACTTGGGAAGTTACCGTCCCAGTCACTGCTCCCTTTCAATCCCTGCTGAAAGTTCCTACTAGTGCAGCTTTAAAGCCTGTTTTCTTAAGACAACCCTGAAATGTAAATTCCATGTCACAGAAGCTTGTATGAGCTGATTGATAATCCTCCTATAAACCTTTGGACTACTTTTTTCTTGAGGTGTTGGAGATTGAACCCAGGGCCTTGCCCATGCAAGGCAAGTGTGCTACCACTGACCTGCATTCCAGCCTTGGTCTATTGGCTTTGTCCTCTACTTAATGGGAACATATATCATGCACTTGTTTGTTTCCGGCTTCTTTCCATTGTTGTTATGTTGTTTGAGGTTCATAACTATTTACTAGAGCTGAAACCCATTCATTTTTATTGCTGTGTAGAATTCAGCTGTATGATTTTTTTTTAACCACAATGTACTGAAACTTTGAAATGGATAGACAGCTGTATTTTTTTCAGGGTCAGTTATTATCAAAATGTTGATGGGAAAATGCTAACCCATGTTGGTTGTTGAACCTATATATGCATTTTTCTTGCCTGTACACCAGGAGAGGGGTTATTGAGTCATTGCCTATGTAATATTCAGTGTTAAAACATAATTCTACATAGGCTGTGCTGTTTTCTATTCTTTTATTAATAGTGAATGACTATGTCCAAGAAATAGACAACATTTTCTACTCTTGTTATTTAATTTATTCATTTGTGCCATGGTAATTCATGTAGCTTTGATATTCTCTTGATTACCAAAAAGGTGGGGAGTTGTTTCTTCCTTTTAATTCATTAATGTCACCCTAGTGTTGGTGCTGATTATGCTTAAGTTGAAGAGCTATTTAACCTGAGACTCATGCAGCTTTCTTCGCATGAAATTTCTTCAAGAACTTGTGAGGATGGAAGGAGATGTTGGAGTAATGGGAGACTAAGGGCTCAAGGGTTCTGGAAAGGCCACTAGACTGGAAAAGGCAAAGAAATGCTCCCCCTGCAACCTTGACAAGGGTTGCAATTCTAGTCAAACCATTATGTTAGGACTTCTTACTTCCTGAACTTAGGTTAATAAATTGATGTTGTTTTAACCCTTTGCATGTGATATTTTATCTCAGCAGCAATGGGAAACTACGATATATCATAGCTTTTCATAGGCCATTTTTATACTTATATAAATTTGAACTTATAATTAAGTTCTAAGTTTGGAAGACTATTGAATAAATATTGCATTGTCTATTGACTCAGTTAGGAAGGATTAGCATATGGAAATTTCCAACCCATTAACCTTGGATCACAATTTATTTAAGATTTAAAAATTTCTCTCAAATTTGATAGCAGTGCATTATTTCATGGTTATTGATAGACAATTCAGTTAGTTTCCATTGATCTGAAAATCTACTTTTGGAGAGCATGTCCTTTTTTAAAATTCTAGTTTTCCAATCTTCCTTGTCTGAAATAAAATTGTATTCTATTTTCACTTACATTACTATTTTCAAAAATGTAGCAATTAGTCTAATTTTCCTTTCTGGTCATAACTTTCATTTGTTCTGGCCTTTCTTGGCAATTTCTCTTGTTTTTTCGTGGTTTACCTATGAATGTGGGTTATGTGTGTTTTTATTTGAATACATTCTACTTTCAGTCATCTGGCTTCTTAAATTTTTTCTTGCTATCATTCATTAGCTTTGGAAGGTTCTCTTCTTTTATCTCCTCAGTTATTATTTTGCCTCATTCCTTTTCTTTCTCCTAGAAATTCAAATGCATATATTTACATATAATTTTCTTCAATGAAATAGCATATACAAACAAGTTAAAGAGAATTAAATTGCACATATTTCTTACCAAGATTCTTTTCAGTCAGGCATGGTGGCACACACTTATAATCCCAGACTCTGGAAACAGAGTCAGGAGGACTGCAAGTTCAAGACCCACTTGGGCTGCCTCACAAGACACTGTCTCAAAAACTAAGGAATGAAGATATAGCTTATTTCTTCACCAGAATAAACTAATATTTTATATTTTATTTATTCATTTACTTTTTGAGACAAAGTCTCACTGTGTATCTCGGGCTAGTCTACCTGTCACAATCCTCCTCCCTTAGCCCATGGAGTGCTGGAATTACAGGCTTGTGTCATCACACCCGGATTAATATTTTAAATTGTTTTAAAAGATTTTTATAACAGATTCAACATCATTTTCAAGAATAATAAGGTACCATGAGTGTTACATTTTAAGTTAAATTAAATATGAAACAAATTGTATCAAAGAGTGGAACTGATGAATGAAGAAAATGTAGTATTTACATACAATGGAATTTTATTCAGCCACAAAGAATGAAATTTTGTCATTTGCAGGTAAATGGATGGAGCTGGAGAACATCTTAAGTGAAGTTAGCCAGGCCCAGAAGGCCTAAAGCCACATGTTATCTCTCATGTGTGGAATACAGACCTAAAACAAACACAGCAATATTATGAAACACTGGTCATGCTAAGGGAAGGTCACATGCGAGAGTAAGAGGGTAAAAGAAGGAAGTTAAGAAGGTGAATATGGCTGATGCACTGCACCCTCTATACAGCAATGAATATAGAGTTTTTAAACCTGTTGAAATCATCATAAGAAAGAGACTAACATAGAAAGATGAAAAATAGAGGAAATGAATCAAATCAAGTCATAATACATATATACATGCAAGTGCTATGAGGAAAATCCCTGTGTAGCTATCTTAAAAAAAGCAAAAATGTCATTTTTTTTTCTTTCACAAAATTTGAGAACAAGAGGGCGGAACACGTCCTGCCTGGGGGAAAGGGGCACGTTGGTACAAGTGAGAGGGGGATGGAGTTGGGGAAAGAGATTGGAGGGTGAACATGATACAAATACTGTGTACACATGTATGTTAATGGAAAAATAAGACCTGCTGAAAATATTCAAGAAATAGGGGGAAGACACAGGAAAATGGTGGAGAGGGTGAAGTCAAGTATGATACATTTGATAAAATTTTAAGAAATTTTGTAACTGCTACAATGTACCCACACCCAGCACAACAATAAAAAAAGGCAAAAAAAAAAAAAAAAAGAAATTGGAAATGCAGTTCTAAATTATAGTTAATGGGGATTGAAAAAGAGTAGCATTGAAAAATCTGTAAGAACGACAGAGGCCCTGATGAGTGAACCCAGGGCTGCACATGTGCTTTGCAAGCACTCTACCTCTTGATTCACATACCCCACACATTTTAGGTCTATATTTTGCTTCTGAATTAGGGATGCCCCTACCTTTCTCTAGGTTGGCCTTGAACTCATGATCCTCCTGTCATGGCCTCCTCAGTAGCTGGGATTATAGGCATGCTCCATGATGCTTGACAATAAATATCTCTTGAGTGGGAACCTTTGTCAAATTCTGAAAACATCACACAACATTTTGACGAGGATATTATGAGAAATTAATGCAAGTTATGGGAGCAGGTGAGTACACATTCTAAAGTCTTAGAGCCTAGTTTGAAATACAGCTTTGGCAAAAGGTATAATATTACAGTGGACTGAATGTAAAGGGAAGCCAGGATTTTCAAAATATAAACATATATTATTCTTTCAAATATGTTATCATTTAAATATTTTCTGTTGTTTCCTACAGCAATTAACAAAAATTTCTTTATTAATAGACAAGATAATCCCTAAAATTAGTTTAATAAATTAATAGAATCAAATTACTGACTTGTTTTTTAAATTAAATTAAGGAAATAATTAAGATGATTCTTAAAAAATTTTATAGGAAACAAAACTGACCTGTTTTTTGGGGGCCTTTATGCCACCACAGAATGTTGGGAGGAGTTTTCACTTGTGATACACTATCTTCAAATAGTTTTCTTCTGAATAACTTTGGAACATTGAAGCATATTTAAATAAGATTAGTGAAGCTTAGTGGCTCTCAGATGCTGTTTGTCGACAGCCATGGTTCTTGAACCTAAACTATACAAAATCATGTGCAGATGGTGAATATGGCCTTGTCTTACCTCTGTGGAAAGAATACTGGCACTTTTTATTAACCTACACTAGAATCGGCTCCTATAAACCATGCTGCAGCTCCTTACCACAACTACCACACCATTCATATTACCTGCAGGCTTTGCGTGGCCATGCATGGAAATCAATAGCCTATTATAGTTTCTCTTTTACCAAATTAAAGAAGGTGTTCTAAGTTAGAACAAGTCTTGCTTTTGTTTTGGTGGTTGTTGTTTTTAGTACACGTCTCTCCTGCTTTAGACTTTCACCTCAACAGAATGAATAAGGCATGGTTGAAGCTGTAGGATGGCTTACATTCAGCAAGGTTCAGACAAGTAGTTGGTATTGCCAATGAGGGAAAAGGCATTTTTCTGCAGCTGGGAGAACAGGTGTGAGGCAATCTGACAGGAACCCTTGAGATATCCTTTCTTATGACAGCATCAACTCATGTTCTATTCCGATATCTAAGAGAGGCGATCCATCATGTAGCACACCCATTTGCCCTTCTCTGTGGAAAGCAGGGCTCTTCAGCAGAACAAATGCAATCCCATGCGGGGATGACAGGTCAAGGCCAAGAGAAGTGCTAGTGGAAATTCCCTCCTGCCAGACTTCCTGAAGAAACATGGCTAAAACTATGTTTGGAAAGTACCTTGTTATATTTTTTCTGCTCATGTTTTCCATGTTTGAGGCATGGTTGTTACGCTTGGATCCTCAGTGTCTTTCATGTTTCTTAGGTGATTATAATTTGCTGCTTCTTTTTTGGAATGGTGAAGAAAATGACATAAGGTTAAAAATAGTAAAGTTTCACACAATTTAAAATAATAGATATAGCAAAATTTTAATATGTCTTATATTGCAGGCCTATTCCTATAACCAATCCAAAACTTTGTATCATAAGGCACACATTTAAGAATAGAAGTTTAATCAAAACCAGAATCAAAGCATGTATATATTAGACATGGAAACTAAATAAATATTAGATGAGTGTCTCTGATACACTGGCTGTGTCATCACCCCATGACAAATGGACTGCGAACTCTCCATGAATACTCAAAGTGCTCAAGTCCATGGTGTAGTATTTATATATAACATACATAATGCTCCCATATACTTTGAATGATCTATAGGTTATTTATAGTAACTAATAAAATGCAAATGCTATGTAAGCAGTTATTATATTATATGTTATAGGGAATAATAACAAGGAAATTTCTGCATATATTCAGTACAGACACAGTTTTTCCAAATATTTTTGAACATTAGTTAGCTGAATTCTTGGATACAGAATCCACAGATGCCAAAGCATGACGTGCATGTGAGTGTGTGAGTTAGTGGCAGGGAGAGAGAGACTAATTTGATTGGAAACTTTGTATAATGTATGAAGAGTGGACTCTTGGCTAAATATAAATTTTCATGCATGTGATGTAATACAGTTGAGAGACAAAGGCATGAAAGAATATTTTACTTTCCTGCAGGCAAACAGTAAAATATCACATATGACCACTGTGAGAAGGGACATAACAGGATTCTTTCAACACGGTCCTCCAAGCAAATCTGAAATGGCTAGACACTGTTGCTGCCTAGTGACTGTGAGGATCCTGTAGGACATTTTGAGAAATCTGCTTTGTGTTTTGTAAGAGCATTTTCATACTTCTGACCCTAGAAAATAGCTAGGCTTCATTCTGCTGCCTAAGGAGGCCAGCACCTTCTAAGTGTGCTCTTTCACCATCATCTACCTTGCAGAGGTGTCTATGTAGATTTTGGCAAAGCAATTATTGTAATGTTGACAACAGCCAATCATGGCACCAACAAGCAATAGAAAAGGAAAAGAGGGACCTATGTGAAGCAACCTTTGGCAGCATGTTTCGTGTGTTCTTGCTGGCCATTCAACATCACCTTGAAAGATTGATGAATTCCATACTTTCTTTAGAAAAAGCTCCCCTTTAGACAATATCTAAAAGGTGTTGTGTATAAAAGTCAATAGAATTTTACAGAACAAAGAGTTGATCATTTATGGAATTATGAATTATTTGTTCTTGGGTCTGCCTTCTTTCCATAGTATCTTTCTTCATTTCCTGATATGGTTTAGATGTAGTTTATGCCACAAAAGTCCTAATGCTGAAGTCCCTGACATGGCAGCATTAATAGATGCTGGAATCTTTCACAGGTAGGGGTTACTGGAAGGTAGAAGGACATTTAGGGTGTTGCCCTCAAACGGCATTAGTGCTTATCTTGGAAAGTTATTTCCTGTGGGGAAAAAGTTATTATAAAAAGAGCAAGATGGCCACTACGTGGTCTCTAGTAGACTTGTCACTATGCAATCTTCTCCCCCATTTGCAAGATGGCATCCAGCATGATGCCATCTGCCATGTTGTGACCCAGCCAAGAATGGGCCAAAGAAATGGGACCAGTGATCTTGCACTTTCAACCACAAAAGTGTGAGCTTAAGAAACTTCTTTTCTTTATAAGTTCCAGCTTTAGATATTTTATTATAACAATAGAAAATGTACTAATAGAGCCCACAAAAGGATGTTTTCCTTTAAATAGTTAGAGTAGCTCAAATATGAAGCACCACAATGTTTGGGAGAAGTCTACTCTTATTTGACATTTGGGTTGTTTACATTGACCTTTATAAATTG